>NC_133363.1:46242074-46421050 GCF_049309525.1 Garra rufa | reverse complement strand
AACACTCCTAGTTGAGTGTGCTCTCAGCCTGAGGGGGCAAGGCACACCCTGAACCTGATAGGCCAGGGTAATGGCATCCACTATCCAGTGGGCCATCCTCTGCTTGGAGACGGCATTCCCCTTCTGCCTGCCTCCATGACACACAAAGAGCTGGTCTGAGGTCCTGAAGCTTTGTGTCCGGTCAACGTAGCATCTTAGTGCTCGGACGGGACAAAGCAAAGCCAGGGCTGGGTCTGCCTCCTCCGAGGGCAGCGCTTGCAGGCTCACCACTTGGTCCCTGAAGGGAGTCGTGGGAACCTTGGGCACATAACCAGGCCGGGGCCTCAGTGTTACCTGGGAATCCACCGGGCCAAACTCTAGGCACGAATCGTCGACCGAAAATGCTTGCAGGTCTCCTACCCTCTTGATGGAAGCCAATGCAAGCAGGAGTAGAGTTTTCATTGAAAGAAACTTCAGCTCTACTGACTGCAAAGGCTCCTTCTATGAGATCGTGGTTAGCAGAGATAGCAGCCACATAGACTTTCAGGGTTGAGGGGGACAGTCTACGCTCCAACCCTTGCTGCAAGAAGGAAAGCACAGCTCTGAACGGGCATCTTCGGGGGTCCTCTCCCCGGGAGGAACACCAATCGACGAACAGGTTCCATTTTAGGGCGTAGGCATGTCTAGTAGACTGCGCTCGCGCCGAAGTGATAGTGTCAACTGCCCCTTGGGGTAGGTCACTTAGAACCTCCGCGTCCCGTCCAGGGACCAGACGTGTAATTTCCAGAGGTCTGGACGCGGGTGCCATAGGGTGCCCCGTCTCTGAGTCAGAAGATCCTTCCTCAGAGGAATTTGCCAGGGAGGGGCTGTCGCGAGGAGCATGAGTTTGGGGAACCAGGTCCGAGTGGGCCAGTAAGGGGCTACCAGAAGGACCTGCTCCTCGTCCACCCTGATCTTGCACAATGTCTGTGCGAGAAGGCTCACTGGGGGAAACGCATATTTGCGGAGGCCCAGCGGTCAGCTGCATGCCAGAGCGTCCGTGCCGAGTGTGAGGGAGAAAAAGAGCTGGCAGTGGGTCGTCTCCGGGGAGGCGAACAGATCTATTTGAGCCTTGCGAAGCATCTCCAAATCAGCTGAACCGACTGGGGGTGGAGTCTCCACTCTCCGGGAAGCGCAGCTCGTGAGAGCTCGTCGGCCACACGGTTGAGCAACCCGGGAATGTGAATGGCACGAAGCGACCTCAGATGCTTCTGACTCCACAGGAGGAGATGACGGGCGAGTTGCGACATGCGACGGGAGCGTAGACCGCCTTGCCGGTTGATGTACGCAACGGTCGCAATATTGTCCTTACGGACTAGCACGTGCTTGCCTCGTAGGTGCCCCTTGAGTCGGAGCAGGGCAAGACGTACTGCAAGCAACTCGAGGCAGTTGATGAGCCAAGTCAGCTGGGGGCCCGTCCAAACCCCTGAAACTGCCTGTCCGTCGTACGTGGCTCCCCAACCGGTGGTGGAGGCATCCATGTGTATCACAGCATGCCTGGAGACCTGTTCTATGGGTACTCCTGCCCTTAGAAATGAGAGGTCTGACCACGGGATGAAGGTTTGGCGGCAAGCCGGAGTTATTTGAACCCGGTGAGAACCGCATAGCCACGCTCTCCTCGGGACTCGGCCATGAAGCCAGTGTTGAAGCGGTCTCATATGGAGCAGCCCCAGCGGTGTAACTGCCGCTGCTGCTGCCATATGCCCCAGGAGCCTCTGAAACTGTTTCAGTGGGACCGCCGTCCTGCTCTTGAACGTATCCAGGCAGTTCAACACTGACTGAGCACGTTCCTGCGTGAGGCGTGCTGTCTGGCTGACCGAGTCCATTTCCATACCGAGAAAAGAGATTCTCTGCGTTGGAGAGAGTTTACTCTTTTCCCAGTTGACCCGAAGACCCAACTGGCTGAGGTGTGTGAGCACCAAGTCCCTGTGTTCGCATAGTTGGTCCCGAGACTGTGCTAGAATGAGCCAGTCGTCGAGGTAGTTGAGAATGCGAATGCCCTGTTCTCTGAGGGGAACAAGGGCCGCCTCCGTGACCTTCGTGAAGACACGGGGGGAGAGGGACAGCCCGAAGGGCAGGACTGTGTACTGATATGCTCTGCCTTCGAACGTGAACCGCAGAAAGGGTCTGTGGCGCGGAAGAATTGAGACATGAAAGTACGCGTCCTTCAGGTCGATCGCTGCAAACCAATCTTGGGGACGGACACATCTGAAAATGTGTTTCTGAGTGAGCATTTTGAACGGTAGCCTGTGAAGGGCCCGGTTCAAGACGCGCAGATCCAAGATCGGCCGTAACCCGCCGCTTTTCTTGGGTGCTATGAAGTACGGGCTGTAAAAGCCTGCCCTCATATCGGCTGGAGGACCGGCTGTATCGCTTCCTTCGCCAGCAAGGTTGCGATTTCTGCACGCAAGATGGGAGCATCTGCGGCCCTGACTGAGGTGAAGTGGACACCTCTGAATTTGGGAGGGCGCCGGCCGAACTGAATCGCATAGCCGAGTCTGATGGTCCGAAGGAGCCAGCAAGATGGGCTGGGAAGCTCTTTCCAGGCTCCCAGAAAGTGTACAAGCGGCACGAGGGGGACCACTGACGTACCCGCGGGGGAGCAGCAATAGGGGGCGCAGGGACCCCGTCTCGGTATCTCGTTGCCGGAGCGGGGTCAGAGCGTCTGTGTGTTGTGTGTGTGAGACGCTTACCTGCGCATGAGCCGATGGTGCGTGAGTAGACCGTCTCGCAGTATTCTCGAACCGCCCATCGTCGCTTGCTGGCGAGGGGGGAGGACGGGTGAGGCGCAGGGGTGACCCGCGCTCTCCCCACAGTCCCCTGTGGGGACCCAGAGATTTGCTCTTTTGTCGAGTATTTGGGTAAAAACAAACAAAAGATTCTCCGCCCGGCCCTCCTCTGGGGGAGGGGGACACAGAGATTTGCTCTTTTGTCGAGTATTTGGGAAAAAATAAACAAAAGATTCTCCGCCCGGCCCTCCTCCGGGGGAGAGCAGCATCCTCCATCTCTGGGTCGCCGTCTCAGGGTCTCTTGCTCTTGCGCTTCCCACTGGTCTTTGTGGGGGCCTGGACGGGCTGGGCGGCTGCTCAGCGACCGGCTCCACGGCGCCGTTGTGAAGGCTGCTGCGGTGGCTGCTGTGGAGTGGAGGCGGAAGCAGACTGAGGTGCCGCCGGCGGCCGGGTGGAGGCAGCAGCTGCACTGATGCAGGATGTGACTGATGGCCTCAGTCTGCTCCTTGGCGGTGGAGAACTGCTGGGCAAAGCTCTCCACTGCGGCGCCGAAGAGGCCGTTCTGGGACACCGGGGCGTCGAGGAACCTGGTCTTATCACAGTCCCTCATATCAGCCAGACACAGCCAGAGATGGCGTTCCTGGACCACCATGGTGGACATGGCACGACCCAGAGACCGCGCGGTCACCTTCGTCGCACGTAGCGCGAGGTCCGTGGCGATGCGAAGTTCACGGAGAACTTCTGGGTCGTGACCACCCTCGTATAGGTCTTTCAGTGCCTGAGCCTGATGTACCTGTAGTAACGCCATAGCGTGTAGGGCGGAACCACCGGAGCCGCAGGCCGCATAGGCACTACCGATCAGAGCTGACGAGTGCCTACAGGCCCGGGAAGGGAGCGACGTATTGTTGCCCCGCCAAGTGGAAGCGGCGCCCGGACACAGTTGCATCGCGACCGCGCGCTCCACCGGCGGGACTGCCGTGTAGCCCCGCGCTGGTCCGCCATCGAGGGTGGTGAGGGAGGAAGTCCCACTCGAGCGGTTTCGGGCAGTGAAAGATGCCATCCACGTTCGGGTGAGCTCTTCATGCACCTCCGGGAAGAAGGGCACCGGGGTGGGACGCTGAGAACCAGCGCGGGCCACCCCAAGATACCAATCGTCCAGCCGGGAGGGATCGGGACGTGATGGAGGGTTCCATTCAAGCCCTACCCTCTCGGCGGCCTGGGCAAGCATAGCCATCATCTCCGGGTCGGTATCCGGCACCGCTGACCGCCCAGCGGACGACAATGTGCCGTCATCCTCCCCAGAGAAGTCTGGCTCTCCCTCCGATGCCGCGACCGACATCTGTTCATCGGGGGGAGCCCCAAAGGTAACGGGGGGTACCCCTAACGAAGGTCCAACCCGCTCCCCTGAAAGCTCCGGTGGCGATGGAGCGTCGGTGGAAGGAGGAACCCCCACCGATGAAAGTGGCGGGGAATTCCTCACCGTCACCGTCAGACCGGGCAGCCCCCTGCTTCCAGAAGTAACGCCCCCCCGGCGTTTGCCTGGGGGAACGTTCGATCTGGGCAGAGGGACTGGAACCCCGCCCCTTTGCAGGAAGCGGAGTCTGGTCCGCAACTCCGTGATGGTCATTTTCCCACAATGGGGACATGACTCGTGAGGCAGTGTGCGTGGCCATCACCCGGCGCCAGGAAACAGCCGCATCCAGAAACACACGGGGAAAAAGGCATGATGTAAGTGCCTCGTCTTTATAAAGACGTTCACCCGTGGAGTCTCTTTGAAATTCACTCTCTTAGGAAATTTGCTCTTTTAGTGCTGAAGCGCACAGGGAAGATGGCCGCAGCAACACAGAAGGTGGGTGGTGCAAACCAGCTGTGTGCTTCCACTCGACACGGAAAACCACCTCCGCTGAAGCGCCATGCCACCAACACAAAAAAAGAAAAGAGACGTTGGTTTTTCTCAAAAACAGCTTCGATGACTCGTCTGTAGACTGGTCCAGCTCCGAAGCGAAAGCTTAATGATGCATGCACCTGCTGCGCATTATATGCTCACACTGTGATCAGCTGCAGCTGGCTGCAATCATGCATGCCAATATTCATTGGCTCGTTTGTATACACACGAAGTAGATTGGTCTCTCTAGGCGAGATCCCAATTCGTCGGTCTCGACGAGACGTCGAAGAGACCGACTGATAGGGAACTGCCGTCTCCCCACTCAGAGACGTTCTGCGATATTCAATTGTTGCGTGACATAGGCCTATTTTTTATACTACAGAGCCTTTGAATGCCTGAATCTGATTGGCTGACGAAAGTTCTAAAGTGTGCATTATATTCAGGGAAAGGCACGGCGAATGTAGTTTCTGCAAGGTCTTGACCGCACATGTTTATATCACTTCGCCACATGCTTATTTCAAAGGTTCTTACAGCCTAAAATAGCGAAATAACCAAAACCCACAACGACACTGGCCAAACGGATAAAAAAGACAAATTATTTGTCACAAAAATTATGTTTTATTAATACAATTATGGAAACGCACACTCTATTTCTCCCGTTTTATCTCCCTTACAGACACACACGCATACAGTTTGTACACAGGTGAACATACGCCCTAATGTTGTTAGTGCTGCTCTTATGATTTTAACAGTTTAAGAACTTAAAAACTACCTGGCATTTCTCACAAGCGTGGTAACAACAGCGCTATTCCTAAAGAAAATGAACTTAAAGTTTCACTATTAGTAGAGACGCTGCTGCCAAACACATACACAAACTCACAGAGGGAATTCACACACTTTAGCTCCCTCTCTCTTTCTCTGTCTAATAGCTAAATTATAAATTATTATTGCACGGCTCTATGGAATACTCAATTCTGATTGGTCAGTCACCACATTCCAAAGTATGATATTGCCAGGTAACCGGTAAAAACTAATAACACAGGCTCATCCGGGTAACTGCCTGCAGTCGGCGCTGTTCGCTTGCTGGAAAAAAAATTTCTTCGTGGAAACTGCGTTTGACTAATGAAATATTAAAACTCAATTCAATATTATGAGTACAATTATTTAATTAATTATGTCATCCTGGTATCGCAGACTCGCTCTGGCACAAGCACAGCTGCTGTCATTTTGCGACGACTGTTTTGTACACTGTAATGGATTATAAGATAACTAACAAACTGGTAAGATTTTAAAACCTTTTTGTCTTAAATCAATATCTTTTATCGCCATAAATATTTTATGTGGTGAAATTTTGTGTATTAAGTGCTATGACTGCACCGTCTCCCTTAAATGTCCGTCTATTTTGAACTTGACGCTTCCTTGTAACGACTTTCTTTACAGAAGCTTTGCGTTCAAATATTTCAACTCAGATCAATGTTTTAGTGTTATTATTTACTTTTGGGGCAAGAAGCCGTGTAATAAGCGGGATAATGTACATCTAGCAAGTTGTTTTCGCAAAATAAAGCCCTTCATTCTGCAATAACAACCGGCTGAATGTACATTATCCATTACTTAACTGCAGTATGCTATCAACGGCTAAGCTTCCATTACTAGGTATAAAATGACGGTTTGGAATTAGCAGCGGAGGCGTTGGATGAGCTGCGTAAGAAATCCTACTTACAATAACATTTTAAGGATAAAAACCGTACGAATGCCTTGAAATATTATCAGGTCCGTTGATCAGTTCTTCAAAAACAATGCACACCCAAGGCATCACCACCTCCAGTGAGCATTATTTTTTAAGAATTCAACGGTCCGTCTTAAATTACTCCTGATAGTTAATAAGTGTTTAATGTGATCAAGCACGTGCCTTAAAGGAGTAGTTCACTTTCAGAACAAAAAGTTACAGATAATGTACTCACCCCTTTGTCATTCAAGATGTTCATGTCTTTCTTTCTCCAGCTGTAAAGAAATTGTTTTTTGAAGAAAACATTTCAGGATTTCTCTTCATATAATGGACATCTGTGGTGCCCCGAGTTTGAACTTCCAAAATGCTGTTTGAATGCAGCTTCAAAGGGCTCTAAACTAGAGATGTTCCGATACCCTTTTTTCCTTCCCGATACCGATTCCGATACCTGGGCTCGGGGTATCGGCCGATACCAAGTACTAATCCGATACCTGGGTGTGTAATTGTATATACAGCTGTAGATAATACTAATAAATTATTTTATTGTGTGCTTCAGACTTATTCCTTAATAAAACAAATATACAGTGATATATACAGTGAACTAGAGTATTTTTGTTATATGACATACATTGAACTTTTATTATATGACATATACAGTGAACTAGAGTATTTCTATTATATGGCATACATTTGACAGTAATATTTTTTCATATAGTTAGTATTACTAATCTGGTTTTCTGACGTACATTAGCCCTGTTTATAACAGAGAATTTTGGCCAGAATTTGAAAGATTCTCACTAGATCTCGCAGCAACCTTATTCATTGTGCGGCATTTTCAAATGCTCCTCACTGCATCTCGCAGCAGTAACAGTGTTGCAAAATCAACGTTGGCTCCCGAATAAAGCTGTTCGGGGTTTGTGCAAGTTTGTTTGCATTGCAGTCCAAGCTGGTACACGGTCAGCGCTGAGCAGCTCAAACGTGTCGTGTTAGTTTCACTTTCGTTTCGCGTGCCATTTTATGTTTCTCATCTGAGACAGAAATGGCAGAGCTTATGAGTTGAACAACGCGGTGGTCGCGCCAGTGTGACCGCTCACGAAAATTAGTAACACTGGCAGAAAAATTGGTCACAGTCTGGAGCCCTTTAATATTACCGCAAGTGTCCCGCGCGCTTCAGTACAAGGAGTAAACAAACCACGCGCCTGTACAATTCATTAACACAGAACCACGCATTAATTCATATTTAAACAGTCGGTTTTTGGCTTAATATTAGTCCATATCACGATTTGATTTAAGTGTAATGAACTACCTTTGATTAATGCATCAAACTTTGACAAATTCCGTGACGTTCCGCGTTAAACTGTAAGTTCCATTTTGACTGGATTCC
Source organism: Garra rufa (assembly GCF_049309525.1). Lineage (NCBI taxonomy): Eukaryota > Metazoa > Chordata > Actinopteri > Cypriniformes > Cyprinidae > Garra > Garra rufa. The sequence continues at coordinate 46,413,308 of NC_133363.1, read as the reverse complement.
GCGATTACTTCAGTGTTTTCCGCATCGCAGAAATCATAAAGCCCTACATATGAGACATGCCGCCGTTTTAGCGGACAAACTGCTAGCACATTTGTATTTCTTCTTCGCTGCTTTAAACAGTGGTTGCTTGTGGCAACACTGTTTGCATTCTGAGCCGCGAAGAAGAACTGGCTTCTGATTTGCTGGCGGGAATAACATATCTTAAGAAAATGGTATCGGATCGGTACGTGGGTTCAAGTACTCGCCGATTCCGATGCTAGATTTTTTTGTGGTATCGGCGGCATTTCCGATACTAGTATCGGAATCGGAACAACCCTACTCTAAACGATCCCAGCTGAGAAAGAAGGGTCTTATCTAGTGAAACGATCGGTTATTTCCTAAAAACATTTACAATTTATATACTTTTTAATCTCTACAAAGAGTACACACAGAGCTAGACAGGACGAGCATTTGAGGTTAAAAAGTATATAAATTGTAATTTTTTTTTTTTAGAAAATAACCAATCGTTTTGCTATATAAGACCCTTCTTTCCTCGACTGTGATTTAAACTGCATTTTGGACGTTCAAACTCGGGGGCACCATAGAGGTCCATTATATGGAGAGAAATCCTGAAATGTTTTCCTCAAAAAAACATAATTTCCTTACGACTGAAGAAATAAAGACATGAACATCTTGGATGACAAGGGGGTGAGTACATTATCTGTAAATTTTTGTTCTGAAAGTGAACTGCTCCTTTAAGTTTTTTGATGTGCGCATATTACATCTTCTAATTTACTCCGGGTTCTATCTATCTATCATGGTTGTTAAAGTTGATACCTTTGCTACTGTAGGCCTATCCTTAGATTTAAAAATTACATCAGCTAAACTATAATGACTATAATGGATAAATTCGGAGTTTCAATTTCTTAATCATAAGCAACAAATGGCAAGTAAAAAGTAGCCCTAGACACATTTTACTATACGCATACAGTATGAAAAGCTGACATATTATAGTTTTTATAAAATTCTGGCTGGATTTTTTTCTGGCCTAAAAGGCTATTATAAACACACATTTGACTTTATAATTGAATACATTGCACTGTATGCTAGTATTGAAAAGGACTGTTATGTGTTGTCATGTGTTACGCAACAGCTGTGTTCCTTCAGTCAGCCATTATATCCAAATCATGAGAGTGTTTCACAGTGTTTCAGTTTCCTGGTTTGAAGTGCTCAAGTGAGTTAAATATGAGGGGAGGAAGTATCCACCAGTTTGTATAATATACCTGTATTGTAAAATGACGTTAGAACTAGAAATGTGAAATGATTCAAAGAAAATGAGTCTTTATCTTTATAAGTGTTACATGATCTCTCTCACAGTGGACTTTGATCCGTGATTATGGTTTTCAGAATGTGTTTTAATATCTGTACCATGTACTCGGGAAGGTAAACTGTTACACAAACTGAGATGTGTTAGAAGCTGCTCCAGCACAAGACTGGGATTATTTTTCTTGTGTTTGGACTCTGGCATCATTTTGAGAAATGACTGGAATAAGCTACACATCTTTATTCATTCTGATCTTGAGTCTTTCTCTCATTTCAGGTAGGGTGAAAAATATACATAAAATGAAAAAAAAAAAAAAAAAGTTAAATGAATTTGCCATGTTATATTTTTTTCTACTGGGCCATAAATTGACCGAGCACATATTAACATGTAAAAAAAATATTGAATACTAAGTGTATCCTACATTTCATGATGTAGCATTAGGACACTGTGTGAGTTTACGTTAAAAGACTAGTAATGTTTGGTGCTGAATGTTTTGTAAATCAAATTTGTTGATGAACATGAAGCAGTAAACATTCTATAAAATATATTTTGATTAAAAATATAATGCTGGTTACAACCAACTCAAAGGAACAAATATTTTGTTGCTGTAATACTTTGATTCCTCCAGAAGCATCTGTGTAAGATTACATGGACTTGAAAGTGTGTTTAGAAAATACAGTATATCTGTCAAAAACAAGTGTGTATATATACATACTCTCAATAAAATGTAAAATGGCAAAATGGCGAGTTGAGAATTTATGTTGCCAGTTCAGACCTCATATCCCGTTTCTTTATCCACCATAGATTCTACTTCAACCTCAACTGTCCCAGCTACAACAGATATTTTCTCTACAAATACACAAGGTAATTGTTTTTCAAATCACAACCAACTAAAACTGAATTTCATCTAAGAATTTGTTTTATAAGAATAGGACATTTTTTTCTTATTACATTTTAATACACACACACACACACACACACACACACACACACACACACACACACACATTATATAAAGATGCAACTAACAATTACTTGTATAATCAAGTGACCATTTGATAATTTCAATTAATTCAGTTAATCAGATATGCAAAGCAAAATGAAATGAAGGCTATAAAACAAATAACCAATGAATGTAAATTACATTTTGTGGAAAATGGCTGTATGTGTATGCATACATAATTTATATGTATATAAGTTCTGTGTGTCAAGTTTAGGGAAGTTCAACGTTTCAAGTTAACCACCTGTTTTGTGTGTCCATATTTGTTTATATAAATATATTAGATTAGAAGTAATTTTTAGAAGTAATAAAAATCATGTCGCTCCTGTGCTTTGGAGCGGGTTGTAGTCTAGTATGCTTGATCTGTGTGAAATCATATGTGCTAGAAATATATTTTTTCACTACTGTCTGTTTTCAGCATACAGACCCAAATACTAAATAGAAATTCACTGTTGAATTTTTTATTATTGATTATTAACAATTTTAGACTGACTTCATGTTTGCTTCATAACCAGACAGCATCTTTACACAGAAAATAGTGATTTCTCTATTCAGGGTTCCTACGCAGTTTGGAAAAGTATGGAATTTGATTTAAGTAATTTCCAGGTCTGGAAAAGTATGGAAAAACGAAAGCAAAGTATGGAAAAACAATGTGCATTTCCAGACTTTTGCCTCATTTACTTTTTAATTTATAATAGAAAATTAAGAATTTAATGAAAATACATTTATTATACAAGAAATGTGTTTTCATTGCTGCTTTGTAGTGATTCTTTAGTGATTGTCAAACACGACTGAGTGAATTCAAGGTGCACTTTTTCATTATGCAAAATGCAGGTTCTGCACCGTCAATGCACCGTATTACAGAGACTCAAGGATATTTGCAAAAATAAAATATACAGACTTTTAGGTGCACATGAGAAACCAGTAAACTGCACACTGAGCCACATATTGTGCCATCAGCCCATTTTGTGGTGTGGTGCAGCCAAAGAGTATGCGTTAAAGAGACCTAAGGCCTTAAAATAAGATGTACGGCCCTAATGAAACCCAAATTTTGAGCACTTGTGTTTTTTATATATCTGTCCATGTCCACAAATAGGACAGTGCATGCAGGGTACTATGGAATCAGCCCATTTCGTGTCATGGTTTCTCCGCTGCCAGAGAGGATGTTATATTGGACATTAGGGATTACAGTTTTTTACAGACGCTAGGACACATTTCTCAATACTTAGGTCACTTTTGCAAAACTCTTCACACAGTGAGCACAACAGAAGTCTATGTGGGCTAAACTGAGGATCAATTATCATTGTTTTGGCACAAAATGCATTCAATGACTACATCTCTCAAATTTCATGAATTCTTTTCTCACTCAAACACAACAACTGCCAAAAATCTTTTACGTACAGGACATTTTGCACGTGCTAACATACTGTTTTCAAAACTGTTAAACTTATGTTCAAAACAATAACATAATGCAAAACTGAATAAGACAGCAAAATTCAACAGCAATATTTTATTGAAACATATTTCAAATCTAAAAATGCAATAGATTAGCATTACTATTGTATCTGTATCAGTGGATGGTGTGTATACAAATTCTTGTATTTTGTAATTACTTACAGTTTTTTCTGATTGCTTAAGCACATTTTTTGTAACTATTGGCTATTTTTGCAAAACTCTACACACAAATAAGAAAACCTTTCACCCAATTACCAAAACATTGTAGTTCTCTTGCAAAAGCGAACACCGCTAGATTAACTCTTCACACCTTCGTAAAAATGGTGTTTTGGTATCAAACAGTAAACACAAGCCATCATCTACTAAGCACACAATGTGCCAACTGCACACTGAAGGTATGAATACAAAACACATCTGGCTTTTGCTTTCTCTGTGTACAGATGTCAATTTGAGGTCATACTTTGTCATAGTGTCATGTAAACATACAAGGATCCAAACTTCAAGTATTGGTGTTTATTCACACTCATCAAAACCAAGACAAAGTCAGAACACAAAATAGTGTTAATGATAGCCATACATGTGTATAATTTTGCCAGGAGTGTGTTGGAAATTTGGTAATTGAGTGTAAGCAGTGAGTTGTGTTTAAAGTTCTGCAAAGTGTGTGTTACAAAATTGCAAACTGAGTGCAAAGCAGTGTTTGTGCTTTTAGTTTGGCAAACTCAGCGAGTGGTTTTGCTATATGTATTAATAGTTTTAGAAATTGTGCTACAAGAATCACGATTAGCGCTTAAGCATTCAGAAAAAACTGTAAAAAAATAAATAAAAATAAATAAAAAATAAAAATAAATAAACAACATAAAATATTGACAAATTCATGTGTGATTCATTCCAGTAACATATATTGCAGTTATAAACAATATATACTGCAATTATAAACAAAGATGTGTCCTTGTTTTACACAAGAAAACACTGTGTAATGCTACATGTTGTTAGTGTTTTTAGGTCGTTGTTTTGTGGGTGACAAAGTGTGTTTGTCGGCTGTCGACCTTCGCTAGTGTTCTGGAAGAATGAGTTTATTTGAGACCTGAATAAAGTGTTTTGGTAGTTGTAGTGCATTTTGAATGTGAAATGAACTGCTTTGCCAAGCTGAAAGTCGGTTAGGAGAATTGTGTGAAGAGTTTTGCAAAAGTGACCTAAGTATTGAGAAATGTGTCCTAGCGTCTGTAAAAAATTGTAATATTAGAGGTACTACCACAAGGAAAGCCAAATCTCTATTAATTCATGTGCAACCATGCTTTCATTTTATTCATAGTAAGTTGATGCCCAAAAGAAAAAGTTTATTTTAATGTTTAAGTTAATTGTAATGCGTAAGCATGCAAAAAATCCCCATGCACATGTGAATAGTTTCTTAAAAGCACAAAAAATTTACTTGTGTGCATAGAAATGTCTGTGTTTGTTTTTATTAGTATTATTGTTTGTTTTAGGAAAATTAATGAGAATAAAAAAACATTTACAGATGACTGTACTGTATACCAAATATAAAGCTGAAAATCCTGCCATATGAACCATTTATGTAACATATGGTCTGAAAATCTACTGAGAGGTTTGGAATTTTGAGTCTGGAAAAGGATGGATTTTTCTAAATGGAAAATATGTAAGAATCCTGTCCATTATTTCAGATATCAGTTCCCCAGAACAACAACAGTTTATTAATGATTTTAGGCATAGTCATTGCAGACCTATACATCCTCTTGTACTAGATCATTTCATTTTTATTTTAATGTATACCATGGCTTGTCAGAGAACCGGTTACGAATTTGCAAGAACCAGGTACTCTATAAGACACATACATTTCGATTCCGCTTAATGATTCCTGCGTTCCCAATTTAATGTCATTTTATTTTATTTATTTATTTATTTTTATTGACCATGAGGAAACATAGATAGACAACAACATCTTGACATAATGACTTGTACACAAGCTGAGACCAGTCATATCTGAAGCGGGTTCCCTGCCTGTGTCCGTTCTCGAACCATACCGAGCATTTTACCTGCAGAAAAATTAGTTAGAGGCCGGAATTTACTTCTTTCACATCTTACCACCAGTATGCACAAAATCACATTAGTATATCCTTGTAAACACATCCATACGTACTGTTAACGTAAACAGATGAGAAAGCGCGTGTGTAACAGTATTTTTAGATCTGTGTGCCTTCTGTGTGAAGAGACAACAGCCTAACAACATGCTTCCTGTTAATGTTAATCAAAGAACAAAAGAAAAACATATTATGTAACTTTAATGAGGATTAATCTAATCTATATTTTATGAAAAGAAAACCATGCAGTGTTTCTAAACTTGTGGTTTCAATTTCTGTACCTGAAATTTCATCAGCTGTATTTATTTACGCTGTTGCTAATTGTTTGTTCCTACCTTGTTACTGACTGTTTATTTAACAATTTAATTTCTAAAATTTACATTATCTAGTTGTTTTTGTTATGGTATTTTTGTTAAAACCATTGGCACACTTCTCACCTTTGGAGTTATTTTTCCTCTCGCAGTAGTTAGGCCTACTTTTGTCTTCCAGGAATATTTCAGGATTCAGTAGATTCCTAAATTGTAAATGTTTTCCTAAAATGTTCCAATAGAGGCTATAGCCACAAAAATAAAAATATACACATTAACATGATTTAGTGTGATAAAAATCTTGCTAACTATTTTGTGTAAAGTCATGTACATTTTTACAGCTTTGTTGTGACAACATAACACAATGTAAAGAAGAATAGGTACTTTTATATAATTGTACATTTCCAAATTCTGTATTGAATTTTCTTTAAAAATAGGCCCCTTTTACTTTAACTGTGAGTGTGTTACAGTAATCTCCATTTCTGCTTGGTTTGTAACAGACAGTGTTGGGTGTTGGGTTTACATGTTTTATGGGGACATTCCATAGGCGTCATGGTTTTTATACTGTACAAACCGTACTTTCTATCGCCCTACACCCACTCTACACCTAAACCTAGCCCTCACAGGAGATTGTGCACACTTTTACTTCATCAAAAAAAACTCATTGGGCATGATTTATAAGCCTGTTTCCTCATGGGGACCTGAGAAATGTCCCCACAAGGTCAAAATCTACTGGTATTCCTATCCTTGTGGGGACATTTGGTCCCCACAACGTGATGAATACCAGGTACACACACACACACACACACACACACACACACACACACACACACACACACACACACACACACACACACACACACACACACACACACAGAGACAGTGATGTCAGATAGAAGGAGATCGCCTACAGAACATAATGGGACTACAGAGACTTCTGGTATAACTTAAGGTATAACTTCTACAACAGTTCACACAACAGAAACAACAGACATTTCTACCACTTTTACAGATAATTTACTTATTAGGCCTGTTTCACACATAACAGGCAGCATGTAAGTGGCAATTGCAAGAGCAGTCTGCACAAAACGAGATCCAAACCCAAAATTGTAAAATAATTCAGATTTACTGAACTAAAAGTGCTGATTATTTTCTTAGTTTTATTATTTTATTTATTATTTTCTTAGATTAGTTTCCTTATAAAATCTTATACTGCAACCTTTTGTGCTGAAACAAGTATATAATATTTTAAACAAATGCTCCACTGAGTACAGCGAAAATACGCTCATTGCTATACCACTAACAAGGACTGTTTCTATTTCCACAACAGAACTCACTACAGTTTCAGCTACTGTTTCCGATCCCACTGCAACTACATTTGGCTCCACAGCAGAAACTACTGTAACAACAGATGATAGTACAACAGGAATTTCTGCTTCAACAGCTGCAGCTCTCACTTTAACTTCACCTGGCTCCACTGATTCATCAGATAGTTCAACAACTATAGATGGCACATCAGCCAGTGAATCTCCAAATACAGCAGAAACTACTGTAACAACAGATGATAGTACAACAGGAATTTCTGCTTCAACAGCTGCAGCTCTCACTTTAACTACACCTGGCTCCACTGATTCATCAGATAGTTCAACAACTATAGATGGCACATCAGCCAGTGAATCTCCAAATACAGCAGAAACTACTGTAACAACAGATGATAGTACAACAGGTATTTCTGGTTCAACTTCAGGAGATTCCACTGCAACTACACCTGGCTTCACTGGTTCAGCAGGTATTTCAACAACTATTGATTTCACCGCAACCAGTGAATCTCCAAATACAGCAGGGACTACTGTAACTCCAGCTGATAGTACAACAGGGATTTCTGGTTCAACTTCAGGAGATTCCACTGCAACTACACCTGGCTTCACTGGTTCAGCAGGTATTTCAACAACTATTGATTTCACCGCAACCAGTGAATCTCCAAATACAGCAGGGACTACTGTAACTCCAGCTGATAGTACAACAGGGATTTCTGGTTCAACTTCAGGAGATTCCACTGCAACTACACCTGGCTTCACTGGTTCAGCAGGTATTTCAACAACTATTGATTTCACCGCAACCAGTGAATCTCCAAATACAGCAGGAACTACTGTAACTCCAGCTGATAGTACAACAGGGATTTCTGGTTCAACTTCTGGAGATTCCACTGCAACTACACCTGGCTTCACTGGTTCAGCAGGTATTTCAACAACTATTGATTTCACCGCAACCAGTGAATCTCCAAATACAGCAGGGACTACTGTAACTCCAGCTGATAGTACAACAGGGATTTCTGGTTCAACTTCAGGAGATTCCACTGCAACTACACCTGGCTTCACTGGTTCAGCAGGTATTTCAACAACTATTGATTTCACCGCAACCAGTGAATCTCCAAATACTGCAGGAACTACTGTAACTCCAGCTGATAGTACAACAGGGATTTCTGGTTCAACTTCAGGAGATTCCACTGCAACTACACCTGGCTTCACTGGTTCAGCAGGTATTTCAACAACTATTGATTTCACCGCAACCAGTGAATCTCCAAATACAGCAGGAACTACTGTAACTCCAGCTGATAGTACAACAGGGATTTCTGGTTCAACTTCTGGAGATTCCACTGCAACTACACCTGGCTTCACTGGTTCAGCAGGTATTTCAACAACTATTGATTTCACCGCAACCAGTGAATCTCCAAATACAGCAGGGACTACTGTAACTCCAGCTGATAGTACAACAGGGATTTCTGGTTCAACTTCAGGAGATTCCACTGCAACTACACCTGGCTTCACTGGTTCAGCAGGTATTTCAACAACTATTGATTTCACCGCAACCAGTGAATCTCCAAATACTGCAGGAACTACTGTAACTCCAGCTGATAGTACAACAGGGATTTCTGGTTCAACTTCAGGAGATTCCACTGCAACTACACCTGGCTTCACTGGTTCAGCAGGTATTTCAACAACTATTGATTTCACCGCAACCAGTGAATCTCCAAATACAGCAGGAACTACTGTAACTCCAGCTGATAGTACAACAGGGATTTCTGGTTCAACTTCTGGAGATTCCACTGCAACTACACCTGGCTTCACTGGTTCAGCAGGTATTTCAACAACTATTGATTTCACCGCAACCAGTGAATCTCCAAATACAGCAGGGACTACTGTAACTCCAGCTGATAGTACAACAGGGATTTCTGGTTCAACTTCAGGAGATTCCACTGCAACTACACCTGGCTTCACTGGTTCAGCAGGTATTTCAACAACTATTGATTTCACCGCAACCAGTGAATCTCCAAATACTGCAGGAACTACTGTAACTCCAGCTGATAGTACAACAGGGATTTCTGGTTCAACTTCAGGAGATTCCACTGCAACTACACCTGGCTTCACTGGTTCAGCAGGTATTTCAACAACTATTGATTTCACCGCAACCAGTGAATCTCCAAATACAGCAGGGACTACTGTAACTCCAGCTGATAGTACAACAGGGATTTCTGGTTCAACTTCAGGAGATTCCACTGCAACTACACCTGGCTTCACTGGTTCAGCAGGTATTTCAACAACTATTGATATCACCGCAACCAGTGAATCTCCAAATACTGCAGGAACTACTGTAACTCCAGCTGATAGTACAACAGGGATTTCTGGTTCAACTTCAGGAGATTCCACTGCAACTACACCTGGCTTCACTGGTTCAGCAGGTATTTCAACAACTACTGATGTCACAACAACCAGTGAATCTCCAAATACAGCAGGAACTACTGTAACTCCAGCTGATAGTACAACAGGGATTTCTGATGTAACTACTCTAAATCCTACCTCAACTACAGCTGATTCCACAACAAAAACTGTTATAACAACAACAACATCGACTCAGTCATCGATCAAAACCACAACTGCCGTTCCATGTGCCAATGGTGGGACTCCACTAAACAACCAGGGTTGTTTATGTCCACCAGGTTTTACAGGGAGACTCTGCAATACTGTTGAACCTCAATTAGTACCAGGTTTGTCTATTAAATAGGTTTTGGTAATGAAAATTAAATTATTTAATGATTAACATTTTTTTTTTTAATTCCACATCACAAATGTGAGTGGGCTTGACATGACAGTTTCTCAGGATTCATTTTCCTACAATATCATTTTTATGCTCACCACAATTAAAGTTGATGCAGTTGTATTTTTTAGTAAGATTTTTCTCATTAATTACAATTTTGTGCATTCAAATCTGCATGACAGTGTGGTTTAATAATGGCATAGCTCCATATTTTGTAAATGCAACAGAAACCTTCATCAAACAATCATCTAGACTACATGAGATGTACATTTTAGTTTTAATTAACTGTTACATTTTAAATAATTATACACTTCCTTATACATTTCTTTCAAAAATGTTTTCTGAAAGTTGTATACTTACTGTATTTGTCTTTTAAATGTTCCTATATTTTTTATTTTAGATAACATTGAAAGGGCAGTCAATGTTACAATGGAAGTAAATGAACGGTTTACAAATGAACATTCAAACCAATCATCGGCTGTATATAAAAACTTTGCTGAGAGATTCAATAGATCAGTAAGTATTGTGGTTTAGATGGCTTGCTTACCTAAATATTATTATCCAGATACTTTGGGAGTGGTAGTTGCAGACATAAGTTTTGAAAAGCTCTTGTTTTTAAAAATTTGTTTGCAGATGCCTTTTTGTTTGATAAATTGTTACCTACCCTTTTTCAAAGTGACTTAGTTGTTCAAGACTTTCACAAACAATATTCTGGACAGTGGAGGTCATCATTGTTTGGCTTAAAATATTAAAGATATATTTTATTCAATTTTAGGTGATATCCACTTATGAAAAAAAATTAAAAGGGTTTTTGCGTGTGGACAAGATAATTCTAAGGTAATTCCTCTACTTTGACAGCACAAGCTATTTTGTAATTATATTTATGTCCCTATAATGACTATAATCTTTTTTTTTTCATGTCAAAGTCCTGGTGGACCAGTAAAAACACGTAGTCAAAGAAGAGAAAGAAGCTTGACTTTGAAGGAAACTACAAGGTACGAAACAGTACAAAATACAATAAACTAAACAAATAACAAATAATTTTAAATAAACAAATCAATCAAAAAATAGTATTATACCCACAATCCAAGAGAACCAAAAATTTACAACTTGAACTCATGAACTGCCTCTGATTTTTATTTTGTACTGTACGCTGAGGTCCACTTATAATGTTTTATTTTTTTACATCCTCCAAATTAGTTACTGTGCTCCCCTTCCCCTCCTCTACCTTCCTTGCTGAACATGATCGTTTCGAAAGCAAAAGTGAAACTGAAAAAAAAACTGCAAATGCAAAAAAGAATTGCACGCTCAGGGAGCGTCAGCAGCTGCACAGGATCGTGTTTCCTAACGTTGGGATTAGATGAAAGGACAGGCAAATACTATTTTCTCCACAACTTGGCACTGCACAGTGTCTTGTTCTCTTCAGAGCCATCTTTATAGTTTGGTTTTTGCATAGACCTGCGCGTTCACCTCTCTCGTAAACGCTATAATAGAAAAAGTAAATTAACCAATTTTGTTTAAATGAAGGATTGCAGAAATGAGTGCACCCTAGATTTAATTCAGCAAATGTATAAATTTACTTAGTATGTCCTCCAGAACTCCTGTATACTGCTCTGACATCATCTTGGCACTGAGTGTACAAGGTTATGACAAACTGTCACATCTGACCTGTTTAATTCCTGAAAGATGAGCTAAATGCCCTGGTCTTTAATAGGGAGTTTTGCTCAGCTCATCTCTATCCCCCACAGGTGTTTAAAAGTGTTAATATTGGGTGAAATACATGTCCACTGAAGGATTTTTACCTTGGGAGAATGAAAATCCAGATTGTCATGTTGAAAAAAAGCCCAACAATGCAGGGAATGAGGAGAGGGTGGCATCTTTGGTTTCAGTTTTTATTTTCATTTGAAAATGTAAAAATGTATACCTTTTATATTTTTGCCCCCCTCCCTTTCTTTTTTGAAGTGACTCTAGTCTGAAAGTTGAGCATGATGTCCTTCTCGACGTTAAAAATGACGGTACCATGAGCGCTACTTATGAAGCTCTGGTTGAGAACGTGCAGACCATCATTGTTGAAATAAAAAACAGTCCAGGTAGGTCATCATATGCATTTTCCATGTGGTCTAAATGGTTATTGAATGCTTTATTAATCTATGTTTGTTTATCTTTTTTTCAATTCTAGAGACAGAATTTGTTATTAATGAAGTCAATGCATCAAGGACTGCTTTAAATCGTAAGTTTTCAGTTAACTTACTGTGCTAGGAGAAGACGAGTATTAAGTTATTCTATATATTAATTAGTTGTCTCATTTTATTGAATGATGTACTCTACACCAAATATGTTCTTACTTTTTAAAAAAAGAGTGAACTGCTGAAATAACTGAAATGAGTTTTAATGTGTCATGTTGGATGTTGAATGTATACTTAAACATGCTGAATAATATTTTTTTGCATATGTCATTGGCCTGTTTTGGAGGGTATCACAGAAGAGACTATTGCTAGAAATACAGTAGATTTGTAAGAAAGTATGTTTGGATTATATAAAAATGCAGAAAAGCGTTGCTGTTGTGCAGTGAGACCAAAATATGGCTTCTCAGCGAAAATGCACAACAATATGTGAAGTGAGAATTTGATGCTGCCCACACCTTAAAAACAACATATTTACATCAAATTACAATGTTGGCTGCATGGTGTTGTGGGGTTGCTTTTATTCTTAAAAAAGAAGAAATAATAGATGTTAAAAATACAGGGAAATCTTAGAGGAGATGTTTCAACAGCTGAATGTTCCAATTAACAATTTTTTTTTTTTTTTTTAAATCGAGGTATTGTTTAAGTGTCTGAATGCTTTTATTTATTCATTTTATTTTATTTATTGTGACTGTTACATTTTTTATTTTCACAGTCGATGGGGCGTGTGATAGGACTTTGGCAAATCTTTCTGACACATACCAAAAATTTTATAAAGCAGTTGAGTCGGATGACGGAGTGATATGTGTGACTCAATGCGATGCAGCTCATGAAGATCAGATCATTTGTAAGAATGAGGGCACCTGTGAAGTTTCTGATAAGGGCCCATCCTGCTAGTATGTACTTATTTTACTTTTATACTGTTTACATTTATTAGACTTAACTGAAAAAGTGAGGTACATCTTTCTTTAAGGGAGTATGGTGGTTAAAGATTTGGGCTGGAAACTGAAAAATTTTAGGTTTGCCCCAATCATTAGTGTAGTTAGTTTAAATAAAAGCATCTCCTAAATATTTAGTTTGAGTATAGAAGTATGAACGTGTACATATGTATGCTTTTATCACTGTGTAAGCCATATCAAAATTCGAATCATTCTAACAGGATGAAACATTTCACTTCCTAAGAACGGGAATGATTTAAATGAATCAAAAGCAAAAGCTGCACAAAAATATGTTTTTTTTTTCTTTTGGAAAATTTAAAAGAACTTACTTTTTTTTTGCTGCAGTTGCCGGCATACAGATGAAGTCTGGTACTTGGGAGATCGTTGCAGTTTACAGGTGCACAGAACTGGATTTTATGCTGGATTGGGAACAGTGGCAGCAGTAGCAGTAATAGTTGTAGCACTTCTGACAGCTTATCTCATAATGAACAAACGAACAGTAAAGAGGTATGTAATTTCATACACTTTATTAAACTTCTTCAGTTCAGTAATGTGTTTGGGATGTCTGGTGTCTTGCGGTCTTGAGGTCATGCCAAGGCGTGTTGATCATCAGTTAGTGGACAGATGGCCTGCATAATGTCTTGATAAACTTCATGTAAAATTGTAGAAATTCATGTTTCTGTTGATGATAGCAAGCTATTCAGAGCCTGTGAACACAAAATCATTATGTTCTGATGGATTTGCACACAACCCTAACAGTAGATTTGTGTGGCAAATGCTCTGAAATAAACCAATTAGCCACTCCCAAGACCAGAAAAGCAGTTTGCTTGGAGCAGTTTGATGTCAATTTGATACCTTTCTAATACTATTTGTGCATTTAGCTGCACCACTGAAATATATGAAGGGTATACCATCCTGTGTGATTAAAACAGCCCCCTCTCCTAAAAATCTGTGGAAAATCTCTTATTAACATGACTATTGTGTATCTAATGTGATATGTGTATCGGGAAAAGAGGGTGTTTTCATAAATAAATGTATTTTTATGCCTTTCTGTCCATAATTTTATTTCTGTCTCACAGGAATAAGGACATTAAGCAAGATCTAGTGAAAGAATGGTTAGAGGATGACTTTGAATGGCCACCACAAAAGAAAACATCACAAACAGGTACCAAAATACATTATCTGCATTATTCAGCAATTATTAAATGTAGGTTGTACCTGAATATTTGAACCATTTGCCAAATGGATATTTGTTTTGTTCACAATTTTCTAACAATACTGTTATATCAGTAAATTAGTTAGATAAATTAAAAACTAAAAGGAAAGCTGAATATTAAGCTGCCCCTGTGTGTAGCTTCATGACTTTAGGAAAGAGAGGCAGAAAAGTGTATTGTAAGATCCCTTATCATATCATCATGATCTAAACATTATGTGAGGCACATTTCAGCATGGATTATTTTGTGAACCTGTTGTGATGTAATATAAACTATTCTAAGAGGCCAAGAAAGAAGGATGTGGCAGACAAGATAGTCAACAGTATTTGACAAGATAGTCTTCATGTAAAGATGCACAGTCCATGTTAAAGGAGAAGTTCACTTCCAGAATAAAAAAATCCTGATAATTTACTCACCCCAATGTCATCTAACATGTTAATGTTTTCTTTCTTCAGTCACAAAGAAATTAGGGTTTTTGAGGAAACCATTCCAGGATTTTTCTCCATATAGTTGACTTCAATGGGAGCCAAAGGGTTAAAGGTCCAAACTGCAGTTTCAGCGAAGCTTCAAAGGGCTCTACATTATCCCAGTTGAGGAATAAGGGTCTTATCTAATGAAACTATCGGTTACTTTCTTTAAAAAAATAATATTTATACACTTTTTCAGCTAGCATTAGCTCTGCAATGCCAACCCAGTGTTTACAAAGCAAACATGCAAAGAAAGTCAAATGCCCTTTACAAAAAAAGGTAAAACAACAATGTTGGAAGATTTTGAAGTTGGAGTAGAAAATAAAATGGTGTTTGATGACCAGGAACTTCATGTCAGACAAAGAATGTTTTACAGACTTAAAATTACGAAAAATTGGGGATGTCTCTAATGGCACTTGTTGTTCAATTCTAGTGCGTATAAAAGTTTATAAATATTATTTTTTTAAGGAAATTACAGATCGTTTCACTAGCTATGACTCTTATTCCTCAGCTGGGATCGTGTGAAGCTGCACTGAAACTGCAGTTTTGGACCTTCAAGTCCACTATATGGAGAAAATGAAATGTTTTCCTCAGAAGCCTTAATTTCTTTGCAATTGAAGAAAGAAAAGCATGAACATCTTGGAATAATCAGGAAATTTTAATTCTGAAACTTCTAAAACTTATCCTTTGAGGATCTAAGCATATTCAGGAGTTTCTAGTCTAGACTGAGCAAGCAGCAAATGTATATATTTTTATTTAGATTTTCAGTGCAATGAGAGCATTGTATTCTTTTTTTTTCCTCATGGAACATTCATTTTCTAGATGAACAAGTTTCCAGTTAATCAACATAACTTTTTTTTGTATTTCCAGCTGACAGATATGATAATCCAGTATACTCACCAGGAGGCATGCATAAGCAGAACAGTTTTGAAAGGTCTTACACCCCAAATTTTTCACCTGAACCTGATATTCATCTTCGCTATCTTCAGAGGGATCAGCCTGTAAGTACTAAGCGGATACACATTTCTACGCTTAGTTGTCTTACTTACAAATAGTCAATACACACAAACCTAAGCTACTACACCCAGTGGCGGAGCTACAATTTTTTACATGGGGTGGCCAGGGGGTGGCCACTGCTATTTCAGGGGGTCCACACACGGACACGCACTGTACTCATAAAGTTGAAATAATAAATTAAGGAATTCTAAAGTTTCATTTGCAAAAACTATGCTGAGTTCATTTACAAAAAACAACCAAACAAAAATATTGCAATTAGACATAGCAGACATCAAACAGACCTGGATTGGAAAAGAAAAACAAAAACACAGTTTTAGTCATCAGTTACAAACTTATCCTAGGTATGTTTAAAACAACATAATTCTGCGGTTCTGATGAGAACTGACAAAACGTTTCACGAATTCATCCATGTTGAGGGAGCGTGTCATCCTTGACTCAACACTGAGAATCCCTTGGTGACTTAACCTGTCATCAGACATTGTTGTCCTAAGGTGGGTTTTAATAAGTTTTAACGTAGAGAAAATTTTACAAAGTCGAAATAACATTGTTAAATTAAATATAATAACTTACATACAGGGCATGAAATTAACTTTTTTTACTTGGTAGCACTGGTGCTCCCAACTTCAAAAAGTTAGGAGCACCATAAAAAAATTTAGGAGCACCCAATTTCTTTTTTAGTAATGCACTGTTATTGATTCGTCATGGTTCTTCATTTTGATTGCCAATGTTTTACATGCAAATGGGCTGATTCTGAAAGCCTTTTTTATATATTTATTTTACGCCTTAAGCAAGGGACAAGAATGAATGAAAATATGAGTACATGAACAAGATGTTTATTTTCTCTATTATAGGTACAGTCATTTAAATTAGAGGCAAACACTGCATTTTTTAACAACCTACATAAATAACAATATGTGACCCTGGACCACAAAAACAAGTCGCTGGGGTATATTTGTAGCAATAGCCAAAAATACATTGTATGGGTCAAAATTATTGATTTTTCTTTTATGTCAAAAATCATTAGGATATTAAGTAAAGAGCATGTTCCATGAAGATTTTTTGTAAAATTCCTACTATAAACCTATCAAAATGCAATTTTTGATTAGTAATATGCATTGTTAAGAACTTAATTTGGACAACTTTAAAGGTGATTTTCTCAGTATTTTGAATTTTTTGCACCCTCAGATTCCAGATTTTCAAATAGATGTATCTCGGCCAAATATTGTCCTATCCTAACAAACCATATATCAATAGAAAGCTTATTTATTGAGCTTTCATATGATGTATATATCTCAGTTTTGTAAAATTTTACCATATGACTGGTTTTGTGGTCCATGGTCACATATATATTATAAATATTACAAAAAATAAACGACACAGTTTCGTTCTTAGTCGTGTAGACAATATGCAATGCAGCCATAATCAAAGTGGGCTACCCTTTCAATATTCAAAGTGCAAATAGAGACCGAATCTTTCAAGCATTATACAGAGCTACAACTACACAACTTATTATAGCCCACATACTAATATTTAATAACAGCTTTGATATTTTATGTAGCCTAATTTTCGCGGACTGAGGAGTCGCTCTCTAACTGTGGGGTATTAAAATTGCTTTTGAATGCGTGTGCGGGTTTTACTTTTGGTTTCGTTTTAACAATCAAGCGAAACTCGGCGGTGCTGAGCGTGCATTCTACAAGAGATTTCTTTAACAAAACCTTTTGAAAGTGGGAGGACACAAACAGGATTTTGAAAAACGTGTCCCCAGTGAAAATTACGCCTCTGCCTGAGTGCAACTCTGCCGCTGAGTTATCATCAAAATGCTCCCAAATATAATTTGAGGTCGCACAGATTAAATTTTGGGAGCATATGCGACAAAAACAGTCGAAATTTCCAGCCCTGTACATACATGGTATGTGCATGTAATACTAGCACAGATGAAGTATAGCGTTAACTGTCTAAATTGCGAATTGATCTCTCTAATCTCATTAAGTTAACTGATGTTGTTGGCGCCTCGTTCACTTAAACAGCAGATAATAAACGTTACTCGGCAAACAAACCTTATAATAAACTATAGCTAAAACGTATTTCAAATATTATGTTTTATTATTCGTTTTACCTTGAAACCATGTTCATGTCTTTGGCTCGTCTTGATTTGAAAATGGCTTAAGCAGCGTTGCCGGCAAAATTCTAAAACTTCTTTAGACAAATGAGATGTCAATGAGCATCAGCTACTGCCAGCAGCAAATAAAATTTTGGGGTGGCACCCGGGACACCCCTCTGGCTCCGCCACTGACTACACCCACCAACAGGGTTCCACTATAATTATCTTTCTTGAACTATCTTACCTGGCTAATAATGATAAGATAGATACATTTTAATTTCTGACCTACACACAATTGACCCTTCGTAGGAAGTTTGAATGACAGGCGATCTGACCAATCATAAAGCAGAATCTGCCATTTTTGTACCAGACAGGAGAGTAGATTAAAGTCTGTGGACTCAAACTTGAAAAATGGTGTGTATTGACACCTTTCCATGATTGAAACAAGATATCTTCTTTATTTCATGCTATAACTAGTAAAGCAGAAAAGATGATCGGTTCACGTGCCGCTTGAACTGAGATACTGCAGTGATCTGTCACGACACATTAAAGAGCCACAAAACGATACTGTTTGAATTCCTAATTCCTTATTCCTTGTTTTGCTCTTAACAGATGAGATTGGAGCGACCTCAGATCCGTTCATCTTTTGATACTTAATTCTAAGTGTGTGGAAAAAGTATTACAGCTTTGTATGACATACTGAATGTAAAAATATGCAGTCTTGATTTATCAAAACTAAATCAGTTGCTAGAGCATTTTATTTATACCATACAATTTAGCAATTATGCATATTTTCTGTACCTCAGATGTGTGATCATCCAATCATATTGTATTTGATTACATGATGAAGAGAAGCCGTAAAACTAAAGAAATGCCCTGCTTATCTTCACGTTATTAAAATAATCAATGTATTAAATTAGATATCATGTAGTTATCTTTTTTATAGGTTTCACTTTGTTATTGCACCTTCGGTATCATTTCTTCTTATTTGTTTATTCCTAATGACTTTGCATTGATATAAACTGGTTTGTAAATTACATATTAACCACAAATTATTTATTATCATTATACTCTACACAGTTTGTAAATTGACACTTGCTTATGTTAAAATAAATTATATTCTCACGTTCTTTTGTCTTTTCCTTCTGTAAAAGCAATTAAATACATGATATTCTTGAGCTATCGTGTATTACGCTATAAGAAAACATCAAACATCATGAGCTCACAGAGAGGGATAGAGTATCTTCACAATCAGCATTCCTAATTACTTTTATGCTACTTAGATTGGTACTTTTTTATGTTTTTCTATTCACCAAAACACAACAAAAGCAGTTAATGGGGCTTCCTTACTGTATATTTTAGCCCTCGATGTATTCCATTCAGATCACATTCAGTCACATTATTTTCTACATCGAGCATGTTAAACGTTAAAGAAAAGTTTAATCATTTTGGCAATACTGAGCATTTATAGTCATTTTGAAAGAAAGAACAGACAGATCTAATCTAAGAAAACTGGTAACACTTTACAATACAGTTCCTTAGTTAACATGAACTAAGAATGAACAATACTTCTACAGCATTTACAAATGCATTACTAAAATCACAGGTTGTGTTTAATAATGCACTGAATTAATGTGAACAAACAATGAATGACTGTTTGTATTAACTAACAATAACTAGCAAAGATAAATAATGTAATAAATGCATTGTTCATTGATGTTAGTTAATAAATTAACTGTTTTGTAATTTTTGTATATAGAGCATGCTGATTAATACATCTTTTTAAGATAAGTCTTCTTTCAAACTGTGATCATAAATCATAACATTGTACATAAAGTACCTGTTATTGGATAGATACTTGTGTATTTTATTTTATAGCCTAGTGTTTCACAAAGTGAGATCCTTTATCTCAGATCTTATCATCAGTCGCATGTAAAACAGTGTGAAGGACGGTGAGTCATACAGGTCACGTTGGGTGGGGAGCCACGCATCCAGCAGATAAGCAGGAAAGAAAAACTCATAAACAGCTGCTCTATAATCAGTTTTGAGAAATGTTGCAACCGGTAGAATCACGTCAGTTTATGCACCTAGACCTCTGTGGTGAAATGAGACACATGGGTCGTTGTGTAAAAATACTACTTACTTGTGAAATGTTCCTCACTCTACAAGGTTATGCTTTATTAGGGGTAAACCCTTCTGTTTGTGTACTGTTTAGTTTAGAATTATTTTTCTGTACGGTTTAGAAACTTGGTTTAATATTTAATCTCACATTTATTTTTTTTAATGTCTTGGTTTTTACACAACAAACCTATTTGAACAAAATCATCATTTTGAAATATGAACATTTGAACACACATTTTCCAAACAACTGAAAGAAACATCATCTCAACCTGTAGCAAAGTGAAACATAAGACCCACTCAGAACGTAATTAGGCTGAACCTCTTCAGAATTCAACTGAGACTGGCTAAGCGTATCATTTCTCAGAATCCAGGGATGGTCTTTTCAGCAAGGTTACTGGAACTAACAAAGGATTGAGAGGACAGGTGGCAGCTGTAGTCCAGTCTTTTTTGTCCTTTGCTAGATCTGTGACAGATGACTCACTGGAGGGCTCTTTAGTGGATCCCGTAGTAGTGCAAAGTTTCTGTGTTAATGCAGTTGAATCGGCTACATTGGCCTGCAGGACGTCCCTGTCAGTGTTTGAGGAGGAAGCTGGCATTTTCGCAGGTTTCGAGAGCTGGGAGTGTATCTGGAGGAAGTGATGTTGAAGTTCCTTACAGTCTAGTAATGGGAGCTCCTCAGGCAAACACATCAGAATATCCAACAGCACTGCGCTCTCTGAGGATGGAATGTGGAAAATATAAGAAAAAAGTAAAAAAAAATATAATATAAAAATATAGAGAGCTGTTCACATACACTAACAGTCAAAAGTTTTTGAACAGTAAGATTTTACGTATAAGTCTCTTGGTCAAGCCTGTGTTTATTTGATCCAAAATACAGCAAAAGCAGTAATATTGTGAAATATTTAACTATTTAGAATTTCTATTTGAATATATTTTAAAATGTAATTTATTCCTGTGATCAAAGCTAAACTTTCAGCATCATTACTGCAATCTTCAGTGTCACATGATCCTTCAGAAGTCATTCTAATATGCTGATTTGCTGTTCAAGAAACATTTTTATTATTATTATCATCAATATTTAAAACAGTTGAGTACATTTTTTCAGGATTATTTGATGAATAAAAAGATTTAAAGATCAGCATTTATCTGAAATAAAAAGCTTTTGTAACATTATACACTATACCAAAGAACTTATAGAAATGAATACTTTTATTTAGCAAGGATGCTTTAAATTGATCAAAAGTGATGATAAAGACATTGATAATGTTAAAAAAAGATTTCTATTTCAGATAAATGCTGTTCCTCTGAACTTTCTATTCATCAAAGAAACCTGAAAGAATTCAACTTGGTTGTTTACAACATAATAATGTTTTTGAGCAGCAAATCAGAATATTAGAATGATTTCTAAAGGATCACATAACTGGAGTAATGACGCTAAAAATTCAGCTTTGCAATCACAGGAATAAATTACATTTTAAAATATATTCAAATAAAAAGTAGTTATTTTAAATGGTAAAAATATTTCAAATTTATAGTGTTTTTGCTGTACTTTGGATCAAATAAATGCAGGCTTTGTGAGCAAAAGAGACATTTTTAAAAAACATAAAAAATCTTTTGACTGGTAGTCTATCCAAAAAGGGATAGTTTACCCAAAATAGTTCACACCTCTTTGATTTACAGACAAAATATCTTTGTGTTCCACAGAAGAAAGAACATCATACGACCTGATGGCAAGTAAATCAATTGTCATTTTTGGGTGAACTATGCGTTTAAGTTCATCTAACGTTCACATCCTTAAAACAATGTGTAAAATGGTCATGAACAGTGTCATTTATTTTAACATTAATTATTATAACAGAATATTATAAGCAAAATGTATAATTTAACAATACATACCCATTGAAGTAAGTGCTGAATTGCAGGTTTTAGAGTCAACGTCACTTAAATATTGATATATCTTGTCAAAATTCACAACACACTTCAGCATTCTTGGCTCTTTGCATAGGTAATCATGATCTAACAGTTCAGAGTGAGCATGATTGTGCTTATTTGGGGAAACTGACAGTGACTCTGGAGCAGTGGAAATGGGACTGGACACTGTTGGTTCTACTTCTGACTGCAGTTGGCTTGGGCTTCTTGTCATCTGTGAAGATCTTGGTGTGGCTGTTTCAGGCACTAGAGGGGAACTGCTTGGTGCATTCTTGAATTGGCTAAGACGATCAACAGCATTAGAACTAGAGTCAGGCTGAACTGAGGGAGTAGAAACGCTTGCGTTTGGGGTCACGTCTGAGGTGGAAGGCCGAGAGGGAGTTTTAGGAGACTGAACAGCGTGAAGACTGGAGAAAGCAGATGTTTGGATGATAGGGTGTGGAGGTTCAGAGTGCAACAGTCCACAGGGCTCAATGGCAGCAATCACAAGCATCTGATGACAAAGCAAACAACATTTTATCTGCTATAAGAGTCATTAAGATGATAAAGGCAATAAAAGAGGTAAAATACTTTACACTGTAACTAACAAGTGTTACGTAGTTTGTTCTTTAGATGTGCTATAAATAGCAGTCGTAAACAAGGATCGTATAAAAATGACAAAACCAGTTGTTGAAGTTACATATGTTGTAAGAATAAGCACCGATGGAATATGTATCACTGCAGTTTTAAGTTATTATAGGTAAATACAACCTCATTATCAAATACAAAGATTATCCATCACAATTTCCCCACTTTTTAGCATCTTCAGTCAAACTTATAACAAACTAGTTTGAAATTTCTCCTACAAGCCGTTTGTAGACTTAGGCTGAGAAAATATTGATGTGAACCTGTACAATTCTTGTTGTGGTGTTTGGTGTAATTTCTCAAATGTCTCATACAAACCTGGGAAAGGGCAGAAGAAATTGTCTTCTCGTGGGATCTGGAGATTTTCTGTACCAGCTCTCCCCACAATTCAATGGGAACTTTAGTTTTGCGTTCCTCTCTCCTCTGACTCTGGACCTGTTGATTAACTTTTTGTAGCACACGTGACTTCAAGGTCATTATCAGGTCTTCAATCTGAAACCAAATCGTACAAACAATTGCACTACAGTGTACTCGTGCAGATATTTTTATTTTGGCGTCGATGAGTTTACCTCTTTGAGAGAACGTTGGGGAACTTTCTTTTGGATCTCAGTCAGATCTAATTCAGATTCAAAATTTTGCTGCTGTTTCAAAGCTTGCAAAACACTCTGAAGATCTTTGCGATTCCATCCTTTGCAGAGGGATCTGGCATTCACTGGCTGCTCTTCCTCAGTGCTCTTAAGAGCAAAGCGTGACGGTTCAGTCCGCCGACGAAATGGAGGTTTCATGGTTGTATGTACCTCAAAATGGCCTGTTAGATGAAAAAGAAAATGTCCACATTTAACAACTACCCCCAAAGCTTAAAAGTGGCTTTAAAAAAAAAAGATCACACTTTCCTTTGATCAGAACTTAAAAAGGAAATGTTCAACTTTAACTAGAAAAGTTTTTTTTTTTTTTTTTAGAGATCATAGTGATGGAAATGTACTACTTCTATTAATGTTTTGATCAGGTGACTTATAGGGATATCAAGATAATCTAATTTGATAAGGAGGACGTATTTGGGCAACTAACATAGAACAGTTGTCGTTTATGAACATCAAAACGGTTAACTTACACACAAAAAAAAACTAAATATTTTCACTCACTCAAAAAGGCATTGATAGCTTCCACAACGGATGACAGATACGTACAAAGTAAGCTGTAGAACAACAGCAATTATTTACTTTATACACACAGCTTCATAAAGCAGGACTGCACGGCAGTCATTAAATAAAAGTATTTATGACAAAATAACGTTAAATGGTAATTCACAGTATAAACTTCCGTAATACAAGGCTGGTCACAACACGCTTGCAGTACCCGTATCTTACTACGAGTCACCAAAAGGTTCAAAAACCACAAGACTGAAATGCGTTTGCTCAATTCTGATTGCTACGGTCACCTTAGGTTTATGTTTTATTCAAGATATAGATTGGACATATAATGAATAAAATATATATTGAAAGAGTAAGCGTTCGTTAAGAGCACTCACTTTCATTTAGAGTTATACTTACAGTTTGCACTTTTGTCGTTTGTGAAACGCACCACTAGAGACCGCTCAAACCTTTCACACGAAAGTTATTTCTTACTTGCTTGCAAGTGGCTTTAATTTACTATGACGCGTTGTAAATTCGTCTGTTGCCCCTGTTTGAAGTGACATTGAACTGCCAAAAATACTTGGACCCTACAATCAGCCTGTTTTATTTTTTATTGTTTTTCGTATGCAGTAAAATTATTTTTTTCAGTTGAGATCTAACAACTCTGATCCGACATTTTGTCAATTCGGGAAAGCACTTCCCGCCTCTGTTAGAACATCCACATGTAGACATTCAGACCTTTGTAATTTTTTATTAGAGTTGTAAATGGTATATGAAAACGTACACTCTCCTGCTAACTATTAGACCTTGTCATCATCACATTCAAAAGTATTGGCAGCGGTGGGATTCGAACCCACGCCCCCGAAGAGACTGGAGCCTTAATCCAGCGCCTTAGACCGCTCGGCCACGCTACCTATAGAACGATCCTAAAGAGCTATGATTTAAAAAAACTACTTCAACGTTCTGCAAGAGTCTCCAAGTGTTTTGCCACTGCATATCTAGTGTCGAAGTGTTGGCTTTTTTTTATTTTTTAATAAAAGTTAACTTATTCCCCCAGTTGTCACTTTTCAGAATGAATTTAGTCACAGCGTGTTTCCCCAGTTTTTGTGAAAGCCAAAACGAGAGGTCACTTGCAGATGGTCCCTTTACTTTATTAAATGAACCAAAAATACAATTCAGTTAAAGTGTACTAACCAGTGGTTAGGGGTAAAGCATTAAAAGTAACGCAAGTTACGTAATCAGATTACTTTTTCATATAACTAGTAAACTAACGCAGTACTTTTTAAATGTACAAGAAAATATCTCACTTATATAGATACTACCAGAGCCATAGAGAAAGAATATTGTCTATGGCTCTGGTTACTACTAATGTAGTTACGCACTAATATAGTTACTTATTCAGAACACCAGTTTTGTTTTCCCATGTATTGATTCAAAAGTCTCCTGTCCCCATGTTGAGAGAAATTGGAAGTACATGTGTAAATATGATGTTACTGTAGTTCTAGCCTAAATGTGAACATGCCATTAATCATCTCACTTGCAAACAACGTGATTGTAAGACCATATCAATATTGCACCATTCATGCTGAATTTGTAATAATAACATTTTTTATAATACATATTACATACACTATACATATTTAGCATGAATTCACTATTCTTAATATGGTCTGCAGTATCCGTAATCTTAATCCTTTAGATTAACATGCAAACGAATCCAATTTAAGCATCATAATCCAAAATAAAGGTAGACTGATTTAATATAAACATACTACTAAGGAAGATAAATGGAATGCAAAAGATACTGCAAAGATGTTTAGGGGTTGTTTTGAAAATATGATCAATTCTGTGGTGATTATGACCTCTGCTGGTGATCGGGTGACATGATTTTTGTGGTTGTGTATGCTATGGTGCTCTTAGAACAAGGTTAAATTTTCAACTGTGGTTGTCTATGCCAAGACTGAGAGATGTGTGCCTTGACATACTTTATTATTTCATAAAATATATAAAAAAATTTTTAATAAAATGAGCATATACGAACATTTTCTCATATATACTTTGAGATATAGTTGTTAGAATATTTGAATATTTTAGAGAGAAAACTACTGTATTACCTGAAAGCAGTTTTTGCATCAAAATGCATTTTGAATCTTCAGTGAAGCCATTCTAGTCAGGTTTCGTAGAACCAGTCCCCACATTCCTTATAACTATAAGAAACTCAATTTTCATATTGCATGTTAGGTTAGGAATTGTTTTTTTTATGATGAACAGAAACATAGTCAAGCTTGCATAAAAATGGAATAAATATTAAATATTAATATGAAAGTGATTTTAGGAAAATCTGATTCAATATTGCACATATAAATATATCACATCATATTTAGCTATTTTATAACCTTAAGAGGATTTGCCTCAGATGACTTTTCTGTTGTACTTACCACTGCTGTTCAAATGTGGTATGACTCGACCCCTGAAATCAGAAGTCCTTTTGTGTCATTTGTGTAGTTTAGGAACTTAATGCTTTTTTTGTAATGGAAGAACATACGTATAGTGATAAAGAAGACTGTATTTGGCAGCCTTAGTTTACATATTTCTATTATATTACTGTGAGAAATGAGAAATTGAGACAAACTGTCCCCCACTTTTGAAAGAATTGTCATTGAAATCTATCTTCAGAATCCCACATTTAACAAATTTCATTAGTCTCAACTAAAAGAAGAAATAGGTTACCACCTTTAATAAATATATTTTTTTAAATATTAATTGCATTGCTTACTAATAGTAAAAACTGTACTAATGATGATGAATTTTGAAGAATTTTGCATTCATATCAGCAAAACTAGAAATAGCATGGACAGAGTATCACTGTTTTGGTTGCGTCGTTTTAGGATATGAGACATGTTATCTGTCCGATTTTCCAGTCTGTGTTACATCCAATCTGAAATGTATTATGTATTACATATTTTGTTTCATTGGTGTCAATGACAGATCTTGTCTTCTGTGTTACATGACGTTAAACATCATGACCTAAGTCACATTTAATTTATGTTTAATTTATAAACAAAGTCGTTAGCCAAATGGAAAAATAATAAACCCATCTGTGCCTTCAAAAAACACAATACTACGTCAGTGGAAATTCACACAAGGTGTCTGTGAACTCTAGGGGTTTCTTGGTACTAGGGATTCACTAATGATTGTGTGTTAACTTTTCTGAAAAAAATAAACAAAATAAATTAAATGTGTTTAACAAATACAATGTAGGGGTAAGAGGGTTGGTTTTGTTATGCTGGTTGAAAGTCTCTTCACATCCTGATAGCAATCACTAAATTAAGTGGTCTGAATGTATTTATATGTATTTTGTATTGTATGTATATGTATTGCTTCCATTGTCCTCTTTTGTAAGTCACTTTGGATAAAAGCATCTGCTAAATGTCTAAATGTAAATGTATTTATATCGTCTGTGGAAGGTGGATCAAAAAATGTTTGAACAATCAGATTATTCGGCCCGAAAATTACAATATAGGCTGTTTCATCTGCTTGTTAATGTATGCATTTTTTATAAGCTACCTCTGCTCACCTAGGCTGCGCTTCAGTCCATTTTTATTCCCTTTACTCTTCTCTCTGTCTTGTTTGTACATCATTGATTCCGAGTGCCCACTAAACCCTTGATCACTTAGAATCCACAACGCAGTTAATTTGTTACTTAAATTATTTTTCCCGACAAGTTACTTTGCAGCATTCTATGTGTATATGTTTTGATCAAACACCACCCTCTCCATCTAATCCAATTAGAATTGAGACAAACTAAATAATCAAATTACACTTTTTTTTCCCCAAAGATGGTTTCCACCATTTTAGATAGTTCTCATGCTGATATATGTTTAACTGTTCGTTTTTTTTTTTTTTTAAATTACCTTTTAATTAGTTATTTGATGCTATAAAATGGGGTGTAATCCTGCTATAGTGCTGGCAAAATAAGTCAGAATGAGCAAATTTTCAAAGGCGATAGAGTAACCAGAGTTGATTGTGAGAAAAATCAAGTTAAAATTTTTTGAAGATTCCAAAGCAAAATCACCAAGCAACGTTGCATATTTTCCTCCAATTCATTTCTTAATAATAATTGCTATAATATTAATCACAATAGCTATAGCTAGCAACCCAGTCCCTGCTGAAAAAAATAGCATATGCTGGTTAGGTATGTTTTGGTGCTGGAATGCTGGTTTTAGCTGGTTTATGTTGGTCCTTTGCTGGTTTATGCTGGTCCTGAGCTGGTTAATGCTGGTCCTTTGCTGGTTTATGCTGGTCCCTAGCTGGTTAATGCTGGTCCTTTGCTGGTTTATGCTGGTCCTTTGCTGGTTAATGCTGGTCCTTTGCTGGTTTATGCTGGTCATGTTGCTGGTCAAGGACCAGCATAAACCAGCAAAGGACCAGCATAAACCAGCTAAAACCAGCATCCCAGCACCAAAACATACCTAACCAGCATATGCTGGTTTTTTCAGCAGGGGTCTCATAAAATAAATTTTAGCAGCACCGTTTTTACATACCTTACCGCACGTTTCACGGCAGTTTCAAAAAGAAATGTCCACTGAGTTGTGCTAAAACACGGGTTCAATACGTGAACCCTGGCGCGTTTTTATTACGTTGATATAGATACATATTGCGGCGGTTCAGAGTTTAAATATCCAGGGACTGTTGCTAAAAGTTAATGCTCTATCAATTTGGAAATATGGCCCACACCAAACCCAACCCTAAACCTACCGATAGTGTTAACAAATGCAAAACCAATATAAAAATGCATTTGTTGATGCCATTTGAATCTTCCTTGTGTGTAGATTTAAACTCTTTTGCGGAACCGTAGTTACACAGGATTTAAACCGAAGCTGTGCACCTCCAAGTACATGAGTGCGTGAGCTGCCGAACAAACCTACCATCTATGAAAACCATAGATATGAAGCTGGATATTTCATGCTAACATTCAAAAGCATCAGTTTTCAAATTTCGTGTCTTGCGAAAAAGTGCCCCCCGGTATGTTTTTGTCATAAGACCAGATAGCTATTTTATCAAAAAATTATTAATAATATTGTTAGTAAAAATAAGAACAAAGATGCAAATAAACAGTAGTTTAATCTAGAGCAGCGAGTGATTCTGTCTGTCAGATCAAAGATAGACAAATATATATTAAGACCAGCTGTAATGCATGGATCTAATATAATGTTACACACCAGATTTTTTTTCCCATTAACTAAATGTTAATGTAAGACATAACAGATTATGTTTATGTGAATCTTGCCAAGAAATATTTAGCAATAATGTACTTTATAGGGAGATTGTGTGCTCTCAGAGAGGTGCGTCTTATGCACGCCCTTTGCAAATGTCAGTTGCATATTTCAGTGGTTTGGATTCATGTCATCGAAAATTTCAATATGAATATCTACAAAGGTGTAGCACTGCGATTTGGAACTGACCTACAACTTGTGGTGAGAAGCAGCAGTAGGCGCCCAGAAGTTAAAGGCACTCCTCTCATAAAACGTACAAATAAATATCAATTTAGATGTTTAATTACTATTTGGATCACTGGGATTACTAGAACAGAGCTTAATGAACATAATGTGAAAACCTCAAATTTGACCAAAACTGACACTTTTTTAAAAAACTTCTTTTGCCTGTAGCTCAAAATTAGACCGTATGAATTCCGACTCATTTTCCCAGCATAGGTCACATTTTTTTTGCAATGGATTAAGTGAACCCCTTCATTTTAAACTGACTTGTTCAGATGTGTTTGATTAGGGGTGGAGCCAAACTTTGCAGAAAAGTGAACCTGGAGTGCCAGAGTTAAGAACCCATGATATGGACTATGTTCTACGCTCTGGTGTTGAATGGGTCTTCATTTACTGTTCGAATTCTGTAAAAAGCTTCCATCTTAAAATGTGGATCCTCTATCCATGATATTGCTTTCGCCACTAAAAGTTGTCTCTTCTGAAACAAGAGAGAAATATGCACTGACGAAACACCATTTTAGCCTACAAGCGAAACGTCTAAAACTGTTTAAACATGTTGGTGAATTTTGGTATGAGAGGACAATAGGAGGAATGGATTTTGGCAGCAATCAAGCCACAGCACTGCCGAGTTTAGCTTCAACCTTGATTAAACAAACTGATCTTTCTAATCAAGTACTTCATGCTTATTTGAAACCTACATGGTGTTTGTGTTGGAGCAGGGTTGAAACTAAAATGCACTCCAGGATTTGAGTTTGACACCCCTGGTTTAAAGTAAAACTCTTTAATAAAAGATTTGTTTATTATAAACACCAAGATTTTCACTCAAAGACATTACTGGATGGACAGGAGTCATGTGGACTACTTGTGGATTATTGTGATGTTTTTATGAGGTGTTTGAACTCTCATTCTGATGGCACCCATTCACTGCTGAGTATGGGGTGTCAAAACTCGGGCCTGGAGGGCCACTGTTCTGCAGCGTTTAGCTGCAGAGGACATCGGCCCTCTAGGACCGAGTTTGCTGCAGAGGATCCATTGGTGAGCAAGTGATGTAATGCTACATTTTTCCAAATCTGTACGGATGAAGAACAAACTCATCTGCATCTTTGATGGTCTGAGTACATTTTCATCTATTTTTGCTATTCCAGCAAAAGTTCAGCTAGATGTTTTATCTTCCCTCCTATCTTACAAGTACAGTACCAGTCAAAAGTTTTTTAACAGTAAGATTTTTTTTGTTTTTTTAAAGAATTGTCTTTTGCTCTCCAAGCCTTTGATCTAAATTTTGATATATTTATTTGATCTAAAATACAGCAAAAACAGTAATATTGTTAAATATTTTTATTATTTAAAATAACCGCTTTCTATTTGAATACATTTGAAAATGTAATTTATTCCTGATATCAAAGCTACATTTTCAGCATCATTACTCAAGTCTTCAGTGTCACATGATCCTTCAGAAATCATTCTAATATTTTTGATTTGCTGTTCAAGAAACGTTTTTATTATTATTATTATCATCATCATTATAATATTTAAAATGGTTGAAGACATTTTCCCAGAATTCTTTGATGAATAGAAAGATCCAAAGATCAGCATTTAGCTTTTGTAACATTTTACACTATACCATTCAAAATCATCGAGTCTGTATATATATATTTTTGAAAGATTTTAGAAAGTAATACTTTTATTTAACAAGGATGCTTTAAATTGATTAAAGGTATTGATAAAGATATTGATTTCAGAAAAAAATTGTTTATCTGAACTTTCTTTTTAGCAAAGAAAGCTGAAAAAATTCTACTCTGTTTATAATAAATGTTTTTGGAACAGCAAATCAGAATATTAAAACGATTTCTAAAGGACCATGTGACTGGGGTAATGATCAAATTTAGCTTTGCAATTACAGAAATAAATTACATTTTAAAATGTATTCAAATAGAAAGTGTCACAAGGATGGTCTGAGACGAGCAGATCCATTTGCAGCATTTATTAGAAAAGACAAAACAAACACACAGGGGCAGGCAGAAATCGTGGTCAAACACAGGCAGAAGGTCGGGGCTGGCAGCGAGAATCATACACAAGAGGGAGTCCAGGAATCGAAAACACAGGGAATCAAACACGGGAAAGAAACGCTCAGAATGTAGCCGGGGCAATACAAGACTTCGCGAAGAAGCTGAGTGTGAGTTGCTTATAAGCATGTCTGTGAATGAGGAACAGATGTGTGCAGCAATCAGTGCAGTGGGTCACGAGGAGCAGGTGTGAGCAGTGATTGGTGCAGTGGCTTGTGGGGGCTGAAGTCCATGATGTGTAGTGCAAGAGTTTGTGATGACAGGACGACTCAATTCCTGACAGAGCCCCCCCCCCATGGAGCGGCTTCCAGACGCTCTAACCACATAATGAAACCGGAGGGTGGTGGAGCGGAGGCGGAACAGGGGGAGGG
Organism: Garra rufa; assembly: GCF_049309525.1. Classification (NCBI taxonomy): domain Eukaryota; kingdom Metazoa; phylum Chordata; class Actinopteri; order Cypriniformes; family Cyprinidae; genus Garra; species Garra rufa. The sequence goes on along the minus strand of NC_133363.1, from coordinate 46,381,392 downwards.
ATGGAGGGCCAGGTCCATGTGGGGGTAATGGAGCTATGGACTGAGGCGGGACCGGCGGAGGGAGAAGCCATGGTGGAGGAAGGGTTGGCTCCTGCATGGGGCTGACCGACGGAGGAGGAGCTGGCGGAGCCCGAGGCGGAACCGGAGAGGCGATGGTCATGGGCAACACCGAGGATCCGGAGGGCCAAGGCGGAACCCAAGGCTCTGGTGACCAAGGCGGAGATGGAGGTCCGGAGGTACGCGGCGGAGCCGGAGCGACAGAGGACCGAGGCTGTGCCCATGGGAGGGAGGAGGTCCACAGAGCCGGTAGGACGGAGTGACGAGGCGCAGCCGGAGGAGTAGAGTCCAGAGGCGAAGGTGGGGCGACGACTGACCAGGGCGGAGCCGGAGGGACGATGGAGCCCGGTGGAGCTGGTGGACCGACAGCCGACGGCGGAGACGAGGGAGCAGAGAGCCGGGGTGGAGCCGCAGGGTCGGAGGGCCGAGGCGGAGTCCAGGACTCTGAGGCTGGAGGCGATGGTGAGGGATCCTCTAGCCAGGGCACCGATGGAGACTGGCAGTCCCACGGCAAGTCCTCTGCACCGAAGGTGGGTTGAGGGTGAGCAGAGGGACTGTCAAGAGACAGAGGTGGTGGGACTGGAGCAGTAGGGAGGGTGGGAGGGAAACTCAACAGTCCATACACGGCCTCCGTAGCTCGAATGGGGAAAATATACAGTCCGTAAATGGCCTCCGTGGCCTGAACCGGGCAGACAGGAATCTCAGGACGGCTGGACGGAACCAGCGGAGGCTCTGGAAGGCTGGGCTGAACCAGCGGAGGCTCTGGGAGGCTGGGCTGAACCAGCGGAGGCTCTGGAAGGCTGGGCGGAGGCTCTGGAAGGCTGGGCGGAACCAGCGGAGGCTCTGGAAGGCTGGGCGGAAACAGCGGAGGCTCTGGAAGGCTGGGCGGAACCAGCGGCCAGAGGCCATCTTGCGTGTAGACTCTGGAAAGGGCGGCCATCTTGTGAACTGACTCAGGAAGGGTGGCCATCTTGTGAACAGGCTCTGGAAGGGTGTTTACTGTGGGAACATTGTTGTCTTCTTTGATTCCCACAGTAAAGGGAGAGCCACTCATTTGCAGAGCAATGTCAATGAACATTTGTAAAGTCCAGTTAGGCTCGATCATAGGCATCAGTGAAGCCAATGGCTCTAAGAGTCCTCCACGGAAGAAAATCATCAGGCACACATCATCCATAGTAGACAGATTAGCCAATTCGATGAAGTCCATCGCATACTCCTCAACCAGTGGCGGACTGGGACTAAAAAACAGCCCTGGACTTTGACTCGGCTCAGCCCACAACAACAGATGTGTGTGAAAGCTAATCAGCAACGGACACGGGTCTCAAAATACTTAAATCTTAACCCATGATGTTTTACCTTAAAAATTATAGCATTATCTCTGATGTTGACTAAAAGATGTGTTAAAAGCATAGCGTACAATACTCACAGAAATAAACAGCACTCTTTTAATGTCTCTCTGCTGAAAAATATGCAGGTAAAAAAAAACGGGGTTTATGTATTATGTATCTATTCCATGCAATCTTAAACTATATTTATTACTTACTAATCTCCAAAAAAATGGGGCTAAAAAGTATTTTTGACCTTTTTTTGAGACTTATATACTAAGCAGGAGCAGAAGATGTTATATTATTAATCTTATTTTGAGTATATTTGTCTTATTTTGAGAATTCTTAGCAAATGCGATTTGTCTTATTACATTGGCAGATTATTTCACTTAATTTAAGAAGCTTTCAACTAACCTAACCCTTAAAATACTTTAAATAATTTTAGTCGAAAACTTCTTAAATTAAGTGAAATAATCTAATCTGCCAATGAAACAAGACAAATCACACTTGGTAAGAATTCTAAAAATAAGGCATATATACTCAATATAAGATTAATAATCTAACACCTTCTACTCTTGCTTAGTATATAAGTAACAAGGTTAAAAATACTTTTTAGCTGGAAACAAGATTTTTTTTGACTTGATTAGATGGAGTTTTTGTAGTATGCACAAAAACGGTTTAATTACTTATTAAATATTTCTTCTGCCTTCATGTTAATGCTGTGGCATGTTTATATCGTGTTTTTCCCTCACCTTCTCAGCCCCACCCTTTTCTTTCCTTTTTTCGTATTACCAACACCTGCAGTATCCATGTTCTTTCTCCCATCTGCACTTCACTTGTAAACGGTTGAGTGACAAGCATTGACGAGTGAGCTTGCGCATCTATGGGCTTGTAGGCGCATTGTTGCCACCTATCGGTCTTGACATGGAACAACAATAAATTATAAGCAAGAAAAAAAAAAAACTGTGACGGCTGCACAGAGGCCGGCGGCCGTCCTGCTGCAGCGGCCGTTCTGGTATTCTCCAGAACGTCCAGACGGCCAGTCCGCCACTGTCCTCAACAGACCGCTCACCTTGTTTATGACGCATGATCTGTACCGTGGAGTTCTTGCTGGAACCAGATGACACCATACTAGCTGCTGGATCCTTGTAATGGCGAAGTCTTCTGTCACAAGGATGGTCTGAGACGAGCGGATCCATTTGCAGCATTTATTAGAAAAGACAAAACAAAACAAACACACAGGGGCAGGCAGAAATCGTGGTCAAACACAGGCAGAAGGTCGGGGCTGGCAGTGAGAATCATACACAAGAGGGAGTCCAGGAATCGAAAACACAGGGAATCAAACACGGGAAAGAAATGCTCAGAATGTAGCCGGGGCAATACAAGACTTCGCGAAGAAGCTGTGTGTGTGAGTGGCTTATAAGCATGTGTGTGAATGAGGAACAGATGTGTGCAGCAATCAGTGCAGTGAGTCATGAGGAGCAGGTGTGAGCAGTGATTGGTGCAGTGGCTTGTGGGGGCTGAAGTCCATGATGTGTAGTGCAAGAGTTTGTGATGACAGGACGACTCAATTCCTGACAGAAAGCAGTTGTTTTAAATGGTAAAAATATTTCAAAATTGTACTGTTTCAGCTGTTCTTTCAAATCAAATAAATGCAGGCTTGGTAAGCAGAAGAGACTTCTTTAAAACATTAAAAATCTTACTGTTCAAAACTTTTTAGTGGTAGTGTATATGACCTTAAATAAACATCAATATTAACATCTAGCCTCTTAAATGTACATTAATGTACATTTAAGATGCAACATTAATTTTTATACAATATTCAATATGTGTTATGCTCTGTCTTTCAGTCAGCCAAAGGGGTCCTTGTGCTGGCACCTGTGCACAATCTCTTTTGTATATGCAAAGCACATTTTACTCAAATTCAGCTGCGTATGTACAGTATCTATTTAAGTTGCAAAAACCAAGGGAAGCAAAGCATGCACTGAGTCAACAGAACAGCACTAGAGTTCGGACACACTGGGAGTGAGGGATAGAAATGGGGAGAGAGAGAGAGAGAGAGAGAGAGAGAGAGAGAGAGAGAGAGAGAGAGAGAGAGAGAGAGAGAGGCAGGCAGAGAGAGAGGAGAGAGAGATCGATCATGATTGGGTGATGGTTTAAGGGGTTGGCATTTCTCTCTTCTCCCTACTGGGGGATGGGGATGGGGATGGGATTGCTGGGAGGGACTTCACAGTGACCTCATACTTCATATATTGGAAGTCCGAACCGGCATTAACTAAATATTCTGCCTTTAATCAAGCCGCAGTGCAACGAAAGCGTAACATCTATTCAGCATCTGTCAGTCTGACCTCTGTATCCTTCACAGGTCCAACGCACGACGCAGATGTAAGTAAAATGCTCTAACGTTACCGTGTCCGCTAGAAAGGATTTTCTCGTGCAGTCTATGTATGGCAAGGGCTCGACGCCTTCGAACAATCATTGCTTGGATTTTCACGTCTTCAAATTGTCATGATCATCACGCATTTGCTGTGCAGTGTCATTCTTAGCCTTTTTGGCGTCTCACGGCCCAAATTAATACCCTTAAAAGGCGACAAGGCAATGAATGAAATGCATAGAATGTGCCAGAGACCCCATTATAGTTTTTGTTATATGTTGGCATTCATGTCGAGTAGCCTATTTGCGCCTTGGTCTCTCTGCGTGCGACGTTTTTCAATTTATGCCGGGTGCCGGTAGTGCAACATTTTCGGAATGAAATTTTTTTGCGCGTGATCCAGTAATTAATAATAACAATGTAAGTGTTTTGTAAATAGAGGATATAAAGTCCTGTCTGCTTGACGTGTCAAAGCGTTATGCACAATGCCTAAAAATATGTATTTATATTAGAATTAACAGGTGATTTATTCAAACTCAAACGAATTTTTATATGGGTGTATATGCTGTATAAATTGCACCTTTAGAGTAAGATTTTTAGCAAGGCTTTGTGTTAAGATTATTGCTTTAATTTTGTATTTCGACTGAGTGGGGGCGGGGCGAATCAATAGGGGTCGTATTGCAGTGATGCTGAGAACACGTTACAGCTTTGACTTTAAAGATGCTCAATGGACCCTTCGTTATCATTATACAGCTGATGTATTTATATGATATGTATAAAAATATCAATGGCTGACTTGATGATTTGTGATTTAGGAAATCTCAATTCGTGACGTACATGTTGCAGTCGAATGTAGGCCGATGCGTGATTTTTTTTTTTTTTGATTAACTGATGCAATGTGCTTATGTCCTTCTGTGCCAGTTTTGTACGTTCGTGCCGGTGTGAAGTCGCCACTCGCCGGGCCCACTTCATAGTTATTTTCCACTGGCACGTGAATGCCCATGCTGACGCACCATACTTCCAGTGAACATGACATAACCGCGAGAAGTAGGAGAGACATATGGCATGCCCTATTATTAATGGACATGGTGTGCCGGCAAGCTGCTGCAGTGGTGTGAGGCATGTGCCAGTGTCATGCCTGGCCCATTTTGTGGTGCTACTTTTGGTTTTTGATGTTGCTCCACATACTGCAATCCTGCATTTAATGAGCACGACTTAAGTTCATTGCATACATGTCTAGAAGAGAGGTATGTAGTCCTGATGGTCTGAATTTAACTGAACACATTTTTTGTCTGTCTTTCAAACATGCAAATTGATTTTGTTCATCATAATGAATACAGGAATGATTTATCCACAAATGAAAATTTGCTCATAATCTACTCGCCCTCTTGTTGTTCCAAACCTGTCATGTTGTAATGTTATTTTTTCCGTGGAACACAATAGGAGATTTTTTTAAGAATCTTTGCACAGCTGTTTTCCATCCATTCATACTGACCATGACTCATGTTCCAAAAAAGGACAAAACCCTATCATAAAAATAGTTTGTATGCCTTGTATGTCATGTGATAGCTTTGTGTGAGGTTACCCCTAACCCTAACCTTGGCGCAATGCACCAGGTTGGAAGTCGCTGATGCTGAAATGCAGTTAGTCTTGCAAAGTTTGTGTAATGCGCCATTTCAAATATGCAGGATGGAAATCAAATCAAAGCAGTCAAATGGCTCTGAACATAGCTTATGAGTCATATGGGCTGTTTGTTTTTGGTTCTATGAACCAAATGAACTATGAAGTGGCTTTGTATCAAAAAGAGCAGTGTGAAAATTCTTCCGAATGATTCCTTTTATGTTCCGCAAAACAAAATAACATGTACAGACTTGAAACGACATGCGGGAGAATAAATAAGACAGGTTTAAATTTCTCTTTTGTATTAAATGCTGTTATGCATCTTTCTCTTCACATATTCACACTTGCTGTATGAACTGACTCCACTTATGTTATCATGCACATGTGACAGTGCAGAACTAGCCACTGACCTAAATGTGTGCTCCATGCAAGATATTGACAGTTTACGCCAATGTCAGTTTGATTTTATGCTGACGTGAGATGTTGAAAAATAGAGTATTTAAAGAACAAACGCATTGAGAATTAACTTATTCTATTGTGTCATCATGCATTTGAATCACATGTATTGGTTGCATTATACATCTTTCTTGCTGCTTGTATTGAAGGCATTGAAAATGTTAATATTGCGAAAGCGGCATTATTTTTCAAGGTTATCCTCTGAGTTCCCATAATCTCGTCTAATGAACTTATATAAACAAATTGATGGGAGGGGAACCTACTGCAATGCAATGTTTTGTCCTCTAGATAAAGATAGATTGAGACAGAAGGGAGAGGATGTAGAACGAGACATGAGTTTAAAGGGCAGAAGAGATAGGGTGATAAAATTAATTTTAATAAGATTAAAAATAATCTGATGTGATGCATGGATGACCGAGCATATTTTCCATGATCGTATTTTTTTTTATTTACATTACGTTTGATGAATGCATGGTGTTCCTAAAAGCTAAGTGCTGGTAAACAAGATAAATATGGTTTCTATGAATAGGATATTATCTGTTCAGATTATGTAAATGTTTCTGAATAAACTTGTAGAGAGAACAGAGAGAAGCTGTAACCTTCCTTGTAGACTAGACTTTAATTTACGTTCTTTTGACCTTTTTAGTATGCCAACCTCCTTTTTGATGGTCATTTTTTTGTGTGAAATGTCTCCCACTGATTTCCTTACTCTCATTTATACTTTTTTTTAATTTCACCAATATTCTAATCGTAATTATTAAATGAAAACAAAACTGTAATGGATGGAAAGACAAATCTGACATATTTTGGTCAGTTTTATACTGTGACTGATATCATTTTTAATTTACTGTTGAGATGCGAAACAGTCTAGCGCAAACGTGGCTTTCTTCATTGTCATTTTTTCCATTGTTAACATTTTGCCTGACATTTGCGCTGAACATACAGTACATACAGTGTGCAGTAAAAAAGTAGACTTCAAACTGAACCTGTTTTCTCCATAGAAGCCCAGTATTTAGCAGGGCAAAAATTTTAGCCAGGTCAGACACTACACCATCAAATCATTGTCTTTGTTAAAGGTTGTAGGGGCATGTTAAGTTGAAAGAAAAGTGAGAGCAGAAGTTAACTGGGTAATAATCACCTCTTGGTTGTGTTAATTTAAGTAAGTAGTCATTTAACAGACACTCAAAGCAATGTTCAGTACTTTTATTAAATAGATAATCCCACTGGAGTAACCAGGGTTAAGTGCTTTGCGAAAGTCCACAGATCATTCTTTGCAATGACGGAACATAAAACCTTTTGACATTACCAGCCTAGATCTATAACCACAGAACCAGGGCATGGGAAGTGCCTCGTACATTAGTAGAGCAGTGATAGCAATACCAGCATCATGGGTTCGTTGGAATGCATGAATTGATATTATGTATACTCTGAATACATTCCAAATAGCTTTGGATGAGTGTCTGCTAAATGCAAAGAGAATGATACACAGGGAAGATACCACAAATATTGTGGTCAGTGTCTCTCAAGAAGTGTTGATCTAAACAATGTGGTTATTTTCTTGACCTCATACTTAGTTTACCCCAAGCATTTGTGCCTTCTGATGTTATACATTTTCACATTCATTCTCTACTTCAATGTGATGTAATTGTAATAACTCCGCCTGAGGCAGCTTTAAAGTCTATTCCATGGAGAAATGACAAGCCCTGTGATATAACAGCAGAGAAGGACTCTTTTGCATTTATATAACACATCTCATTTGAAGATGTCACGCACAAATAATATCTGCATATCCACAAACACTAATTAACACATTGGTTTTATAAGTTTTATAAGATTTGCATATATTTTTATGCACCTTTAAGACTAAAAAAACAAATAAATATATTTTAAAATAAAAAAGATTGTTTGGACCTCATTAAGGGACTGTTATCCAGCCTCACAGATTGCACTAACCTGATGGAATTTGCTAATTGGTGCTTTGATATTTTGGTCTCTTATTTTGAGAGCTAAATTAATTTGGGGTTAATAAGGGTTACCCAGACATAGACTTAGGGAAACTAGGGGAAGACATCGATTCAGCACCATGGAAATATCAGTTTAAGCAAACGATCCCATTATAAATTGAAGGGCAAATGAAAGACTATGAGAGAAGACGGTCACATGGAAATTTGGAAATCGAATATTGCATAGCAATTGGCAAATGAACCATGAATGAATAGATTTTGTGACAGCCTCACAAAGTCCAGCCCAATACATGTTTGCCAAACCCAACAAGCTTTCGGACGTGGAGGGTTTTCCCATTACAGAAGTGCATCAATGGAAAAGTACCAGGGCTTTCTCAACCGGTAAGGGCCCAAGGGGGTGCAAACAATGTTTGCTCTGTGACTTGTTCGCAGTGTTGCTCCCACTGCACGGATTTTCAGCCTTTCAATCCCCGACACTCACTAGCCATGTATGCGTGCCTGCACACATCTGCCTACCCATCCGCTTCACCTTCCCCTGGACGTCTCACACCATTATTTCCAGGGTCCTTTAAAAAAAATGTGTTTATTTTTCACTGGGAACCAGGGCAATGCTGCTCAGTGAGAATTAAAAAAAGGATTAAGGGTTCTGGCAATAGGAGGTGGACATGTCTGCGTTGGCCGTCTCGCGTTTGGGCACGGTTACAAGTTGCCGCTATTGATGCCAACCTGCTGGCGTGTTGGCACGGGAAGATAAACACTGCGACATAGGCACAAACCTTGCACTGTACTGAGCTGATAAGGGCCCTCACACGATTTGAAATGTAGGAAAGCAGGAAATAACATTTACAAAGAAAGAACAAGTTGAAGGTAAAATGTCACATGGAAGCTCTTTTTGGGTCACAGATCACTAAAGTTGAAATCTCATTGTAAATCTCTTTCCATGATTGACTGTGTCTGCAGCTCTAAGGATGAAGATTGAAAACAGCCTGCCTTGCTCTCAGCTCCCCGAGGCCCCTCCTCAGACCGGGCTGCATTTTACGGTGGCGACAGAGGAGGACTTTGATGACATCATGGCCATGAGCAAGGATATCTATGGCGGCCTGGACTATCTGCCCTCCCGCTATCAAGCCTGGCTGCAAGAGAGCAACCGCACTGTCATTTTGGCTCGCAAGCAAGGCAAAGTGGTAAGAAAGCGGATATGAAGCAGTGCATCTTCCAACCAGTGCTTTAAAGGAATAGTTCACCAAAAATGTTTCCAAAAATAATTTACTCATCTCCTGTTGGTCATGAGTTGGTTATAGGCTGGTCCTGAGCAGGAGCTACAGTGGCATATGAAAGTTTGGGAACACCTTGAATGGTTGTTCATGAACAGTTAAACCGAGCACTGTTCTTCAGAAAAATCCTCCAGGTCCTACAGATTTTGCATATTTGAACCCTTTCAAGAGGTGACTGTATGATTTTGAGATCCATCTTTTCACACTGAGGACAACTGAGGGACACAACTCAAATACAACTATTAAAAAAGGTTCAAACATTCACTGATGCTCCAAGTAGGAAACACGATGCATCAAAAGCCGGGGTATGAACAGGATGAAGATGTCCTATTTTTTCTTATTTTGTAGAAATATCATTTTTTTCCATTTAGTACTGCCCTTCGGAAGCAACAGAAGATACTTGCATGTTTCCCAGAAACATTTACCTTTATATTCAAATTCAAAAAGTTTTCTCCCCCGGCTCTTAATCCTTCTTAATAAAAAATAACATGCATTTTGTATGATCTCTCTTATTTTGTTAAAAGTATTCACATTTTCACAGAATCTGCAAGGGGTTCCTAAATGTTTGCATGCCACTGTAGTTTCTTAGGACCAGCTTGAATCATCTAATAACCAGCTCATGACCAACTAAGGACCATCTTGAACCAGCTCAAACTAGCTGCTATGCTTTAAAACATATCTAACCAGCATATGATGTTTTTTTTCAACAGGGTTTTCATGTCATTCAAGCCCATGTGACTTTATTTTGGTCAAAAATAAATAAATCGAAAAATAATTGGGCAAAAAATATTCTGGCCACTCTATAAAGAAACTAGGGCCCAATATTTATATTGCAGTTATTTGGTTATGTATTGTGACTAGGGCTGTCACAATATCAGATATTCACTATACACGGTTATCATGGCTACAAATTTACGAAGGATATATCTATAGAAATCTAGAAGAATTAAAATAAATATATAAATCATGCTATCAGTCAAATTAATCTTTATTTATTTGACCAATAAATGACACCATTCCATACAAAAGGAACATTTACACTAAACTAGAGGTCAACCGATATTGGTTTTTACCGATACCGATAGCTAGGTTGGACCACATTTGCCGATACCGATTACTTAATCGATAGTTCCCTCTCAGTCGGTCTCTTCGACGTCTCGTTGAGACCGACAAATTGGGATATCGCCTGGATAGACCAATCTACTTCGTGTGTAAACTAAATGAGCCAATGAACATTGGCATGCATGATTGCAGCCAGCTGCGGCTGATCACAGCGTGAGCATATAATGCGCAGCAGGTGCCATGCATAGACAAGCTTTCGTTTCGGAGCCGGACCAGTCTATGACGAGTCATCGAAGCTATTTTTTCAAAATCCAACGTCTCTTTTTTCTTTTTGTGTTGGTGGCACAGCGCTTCAGCGGCGGTGGTCTTCCGTGTCGAGTGGAAGCACACAGCTGGTTTGTACCACCCACCTTCTGTGTTGCTGCGGCCATCTCCCCTGTGCGCTTCAGCACTAAAAGTGCAAATTCCTGAGAGAGTGAATTTCAAAAGAGCTCCACGGGTGAACGTCTTTATAAAGACGAAGCATTTACATCATGCCTTTTTCCCCGTGCGTTTCTGTATGCGGCCGTTTCCTGGCACCGGGTGATGGCCACGATCGCTGCCTCACGTGTCTGGGCACTCAACACGCTGAGGCGGCGTTCGTGGATGAGTCATGCCCCCATTGCGGGAGAATGACTATCACGGAGTTGCGGACCAGACTCCGCTTCCTGCAAAGGGGCGGGGTTCCAGTCCCTCTGCACAGATCGAGCGTTCCTCCAGGCAAACGCGGGGGGGGGGCGTTACTTCTGGAAGCAGGGGGCTGGCCGGTCTGACGGTTACAGTGAGGAATTCCTCCTTCCACCGACGCTCCGTTGCCACTGGAGCTTTCAGGGGAGCGGGTTGGACCTTCTCTAGGAGTACCGCCCATTACCTTTGAGGCTCCCCCCGACGAACAGATTTCGGTCACGGCATCGGAGGGAGAGCCAGACCTTTCTGGGGAGGATGACGGCACACTGTCGTCCGCTGGGCGGTCAGCGGTGCCAGATACCGACCCGGAGATGATGGCTATGTTTGCCCGGGCCGCCGAGAGGGTAGGGCTTGAATGGAATCCTCCATCACGTCCCGACCCCTCCTGGCTGGATGATTGGTATCTCGGGGTGGCCCGCGCTGGTTCTCAGCGTCCCACTTCCCGGAGGTGCATGAAGAGCTCACCCGGACGTGGACGGCACCTTTCACTACCCGAAACCGTTCGAGTGGGACCTCCTCCCTCACCACCCTTGATGGCGGCCCAGCGCGGGGCTATACGGGCATCCCGCCGGTGGAGCGCGCTGTCGCGATGCAGCTGTGTCCCGGCGCTGCTTCCACTTGGCGGGGCAGCCCGTCACTCCCTTCCCGGGCCTGTAGGCACTCGTCGGCGCTGATCGGCAGTGCCTACTCGGCCTGTGGCGCCGCTGGTTCCGCCTTACACGCCATGGCATTACTACAGGTTCATCAGGCTCAGGCACTGAAGGACCTGTACGAGGGTGGTCATGACCCAGAAGTTCTCTGTGAACTTCGTATCGCCACGGACCTCGCGCTACGTGCGACGAAGATGACCGCCGATGACCACGTCTCTGGGTCGTGCCATGTCCACTATGGTGGTCCAGGAACGCCATCTCTGGCTGTGTCTGGCTGATATGACGGAATGCGAGAAAACCAGATTCCTCGACGCTCCGGTGTCCCAGACCGGCCTCTTCGGCGACACGGTGGAAAACTTCACCCAGCAGTTCTCCGCCGCCAAGAAGCAGACTGAGGCCATCAGTCACATCCTGCCCCGGCGTGCAGCTGCTGCCTCCACCCGGCCACCGGCGGCACCTCAGTCTGCTCGTCGCCGAGGGCGGCCCCCTGCCTCCGCCCCCGCTCCACAGCAGCCACCGCAGCAGCCTTCACAACGGCGCTGTGGAGCCGGTCGCAGGGCAGCCGCCCAGCCCGTCCAGGCCCCCACAAAGACCAGTGGCAAGCGTAAGAGCAAGAGGCCCTGAGACGGGCGACCCAGAGATGGAGGATGCTGCTCTTCGGGAGATGGTGACCGCACCACTCCCTCCCCCGGAGGAGGGCCGGGCGGAGAATCTTTTGTTTGTTTTTTCCCAAATACTCGACAAAAGGGCAAATTTCTCTATCTCTGGGTCCCCAGAGGGGACGGCGGGGAGTGCGCGGGTCATCCCTGCGCCTCACCCACCCTCCCCACTCGCCAGCGAGTGACGATGGGTGGTTAGAGAGTGCTGCGAAACGGACTACTCACGCACCATCGCCTCATAAGCAGGTAAGCGTCTCACACACACAGCACACAGACGCTCTGACCTCGCTTCGGACCGGCTACGAGACGCCCGGGCGGTGTCCCTGCGCCCCCTAACGGTGCTCCCCCTCGTGCCCCTTGTACACTACCTGGGAGCCTGGACAGAGCTTCCCAGCCCATCTTGCTGGCTCCTCTGGACCATCAGACTCGGCTATGCGATTCAGTTCGCCCGGCGCCCTTCCAAGTTCAGAGGTGTTCACTTCACCTCAGTGAGGGCCGCAGATGCTCCCATCTTGCGTGCAGAAATCGCAACCTTGCTGGCGAAGGAAGCGATACAGCTGGTCCCTCCAGCCGATATGAGGTCGGGCTTCTACAGCCCGTACTTCATAGTACCCAAGAAAAGCGGCGGGTTACGGACGATCTTGGATCTGCACGCTTTGAACCGGGCCCTTCACAGGCTACCGTTCAAGATGCTCACACAGAAACACATTTTCAGATGTGTCCGTCCCCAAGATTGGTTTGCAGCAATCGACCTGAAGGACGCGTACTTTCATGTTTCAATCCTTCCGTGCCACAGACCCTTTCTGCGGTTCGCATTCGAAGGCAGAGCATATCAGTACACGGTCCTGCCCTTCGGGCTGTCCCTCTCTCCCCGTGTCTTTACGAAAGTTGCGGAGGCGGCCCTTGTTCCCCTCAGAGAACAGGGCATTCGCATACTCAACTACCTCGACGACTGGCTTATTCTGGTACAGTCTCGGGACCAGTTATGCGAACACAGGGATCTGTTGCTCACACACCTCAGCCGGTTGGGCCTTCGGGTCAACTGGTAAAAAAGCAAACTCTCTCCAATGCAGAGGAACTCTTTTCTCTGTATGGAACTGGACTCGGTTAGTCAGACAGCACGCCTCACGCAGGAACGTGCTCAGTCTGTGTTGAACTGCCTGAATACATTCACTGAAACAGTTTCAGAGGCTCCTGGGGCATATGGCAGTAGCAGCAGCAGTTACACCCCTAGGGCTGTTCCATATGAGACCGCTTCAACACTGGCTTCATGGCCGAGTCCCGAGGAGAGCGTGGCTACGCGGCTCATACCGGGTTCAAATTACACCGGCTTGCCGCCAGACCTTCATCCCGTGGTCAGACCTCTCATTCCTACGTGCAGGAGTACCCATGGAACAGGTCTCCAGGCATGCTGTGGTACACACAGATGCCTCCACCACCAGTTGGGGGGCCACGTACGACGGACAGGCAGTTTCAGGGGTTTGGACGGGCCCCCAGCTAACTTGGCACATCAACTGCCTCGAGTTGCTTGCAGTACGTCTCGCCCTGCTCCGACTCAAGGGGCCCTTACGAGGCAAGCATGTACTGGTCCGTACGGACAACATTGCGGCCGTTGTGTACATCAACCGGCAAGGCGGTCTACGCTCCTATCTCCTCTTGTGGAGTCAGAAGCATCTGAGGTCACTTCGTGTCATTCACATTCCCGGGTTGCTCAACCGTGAGGCCGACGAGCTCTCACGTGCTGCGCTTCCCAGAGAGTGGAGACTCCACCCCCAGTCGGTTCAGCTGATTTGGAGACGCTTCGGCGAGGCTCAGGTAGACCTGTTCGCCTCCCCGGAGACGTCCCACTGCCAGTTCTTCTTTCCCTGACCGAAGGAACTCTCGGCATGGACGCACTGGCCTGCAGCTGGCCGCGGGGCCTTCGCAAATATGCGTTTCCCCCAGTGAGGTTCTAGGTGACCTACCCCAAGGGGTAGTTGACACCATTACTTCGGCCCGAGCGCAGTCCACGAGACATGCCTACGCCCTAAAATGGAACCTGTTCATTGATTGGTGTTTCTCTCATAGAGAGGACCCCCGAAGATGCTCGATCAGAGCCGTGATTTCCTTTCTGCAGCAAGGGTTGGAGCGTAGGCTGTCCCCCTCAACCCTTAAAGTCTATGTGGCTGCCATTTCTGCCAACCACGAGCTCATAGAAGAAAGGTCAGTGGGGAAACACGACCTGGTCACCAGGTTTCTCAGGGGCGCCAGAAGGTTAAATCCTCCTAGGCCCCCTTCCGTACCCTCTTGGGACCTGTCTCTAGTGCTCACAGCACTACAGCAGGCCCCCTTTGAGCCTTTGCAGTCAGTTGAGCTGAAATTTCTTTCAATGAAAACTCTGCTCCTGCTCGCACTGGCATCCATCAAGAGGGTAGGAGATCTGCACGCATTTTCGGTCGACGAATCGTGCCTAGAGTTTGGCCCGGCGGATTCCCAGGTGAGCTCCGCACATTCCCAGTGCTCCAGCCTCACTGAAGTAGGTGGTGCTATGTTATACGGTGACTGGTATTCCTTGATGCGAGCCCTGGCCGAAGCCAGAAAAGGGGCCCAGGAGGCTCGCTCAGGACACTGGAAGGGGCAGTAACCGCGGCGTTTTGTTAGGGATCCCAATTCGTCAGTCTCGACGAGACATCGAAGAGACCGACTGAGAGGGAACGTCTCGGTTACGTATTGTAACCCTCGTTCCCTGAAGGAGGGAACGGAGACGTCTCATCCCGTCGCCGTGGCTCCTGTACCACCGCTGTACGGCCGGGCCCATCCCGGCTCCTCAGCGAAACCTTGTCTATGCATGGCACCTGCTGCGCATTATATGCTCACGCTGTGATCAGCCGCAGCTGGCTACAATCATGCATGCCAATGTTCATTGGCTCGTTTACTTTACACACGAAGTAGATTGGTCTATCCAGGCGATATCCCGATTCGTCGGTCTCGACGAGATGTCTCCGTTCCCTCCTTCAGGGAACGAGGGTTACAATACGTAACCGAGACGTTTTTGAAAATGGATACTAAAAAGCAACTAAAATAGTGCTCTACTATTTTTTAAAAAAAGTACTAAACCATACTTTGTAAATGAATAAAACTATTAATATTAATTATATATTGATCATTAAAGTTATTACATAGTTCATTAATGTTAACACAATGAACTTCAAAATTTAACAATATATCAGTAAATGTTGAAATTAACACACTCTAACAAGGAACAACACTTCTATTCTACAGCTTTCATCAATCTTAGTTGATGTTAAAAATGGGCTCATTGTAAAGGGGTGGGAATCTTTACATTTTATCAATATGTAAAACTGCAGTTTCTATGCTTTTTGTTTATATTGGAATCTCTGTATGTCAGTACTGCCATCTTAAAATGAAGATTTAATTTAATTACGATTTTCAATATCAACTAAATATAACCATGCGTCACATTCTCAGTTTTCAATTTTGCTGCACATGGCTACACTTTCATATACATTTTATCTAATTTATTTTGTGCAAAATTGACTTTATTTATTTTTATTATATGAGCACTCTACTTTTTAAAACAATTACTTAATTAAAATAAGTGTTCTTTAAGTATCCGAAAGTTTACAGACAATAGTTATTGGTTTTTCTTTTTCGTTTGATTATTACTGATGAGATCATAGACAGTGTCTGCTTTAACAGGCTGCATTCATGCACGAATGCACAGATCTATTTCGATATATCAGATGTTTTGTCCTGCTTTGAAAACATAACTGTGTACATCAGTTTCGTATAAAAGTATTCGAAAATGCAAGTGCATTTAACCGCATCCGTAATGGAGCTTTTTAGGACGAACAAACACAAAGCAAAAGTGAAAGTCTTCAGTTTAATCTGTTAATTTTGAAATAAGTTTGTGTAATTTGTAAATGTCATGTAGGACGTGGTATGAATTGGTCTATAAATTACGGCTGAAGGGCGTTGTTAGGCACGACGCAAAGTTTATTCATGATACAGCACGGCCTCAAGTACCTTATTGCTTTTATAAAACGGTTATCACACAATAAAAATATTAAAATCAAAAATATATATTAATTTATGTATATTAAGATGTACGTTTTCATAAAGTAAAATCATTAACTGCCTTCCACTGTAAAAAGTAGTCCCCAACTTCTGCAGCTGTGTTTACGTTGCTAAGGGTGGTTGCTAAGGGGGTTCAATGATACACAAAACCGTTGAGTGAAGCGGTCATAGCAGTGCCATGTCATGAATACGACACAGCTGCTGACCAATCAGAACTGAGGAATGGAACTAACCGTTTTATAAATTTGGTTATGCTAGCATGTGTGGAAATATTTAAATCACGTGTGTTACAATTAACACCACGTTAGTTTGTGCCCCGCTCTACCCTAATAGGGAAATGTAGGCTGCATTTTCATTCCGACAGAGATTTTTTTTAATTGGTTCGTTTAATATAGGCTACATTTCAAGCATTATGTGGATTTCTTTGTGCTTTGTGAGGCAAGTAGCCAGTTCATTGCTGTGACGCGCTCCATTTTACGGAGAAATCTAGTTTCTTCCCTCTATTTCACAAAAGCACAACCTTTTGGTGTAATCGTAAGTGTACATAAAGCAGAAAAAGTTATTTCCACAGGAAAAAAATTCAAGGTATTGCGCGGGCGCCTCCATGTCTAGGACTAGTAATGTGGAACAATGGTGAATTCTCTCTCTTTCTTTCTGTAGCCTATTGTTTGATTGTTTACAAAATATTAGCTTTTTTTACTTCGTACATGAACAAGTCGCGGTCAGCAACCGCATTGCATATTTTGCATATTTTGGCTGCCAGTCGGTGACCGTCACGGCCGTCTTGAGGAGTGAGAAAGCTTCGGAAAATGGCTCATAAAAAAAGAGGACGTGAATGCTTTTTGAAAGGTCGGAATCTAAAATGACTCTAGTATGGCGTGAACACTTAACATGAAATTCTGTCATTGAGGGGGAGTTGTAAGGACACACGCCGCGCAAGAAAAATAGGCTACAACTGCTTTGCTGGTAATTTTAATATGTAACTATCTGTATTTGTTAATAATACGAGTCCGATTTTTTTGCACATTCATCTGACAATAACTGTGGCACAGCCATTTTTTCTGATGCACACCCAAAAATATTTTTCTGGCTACGCTACTGTCACACACCCTTAATTGCAATGCAGTTTGGGCAAATCTGGAACAGAGGTTGGTAGAGAGAAAAAAAACGGTTCAGTGGAGCTCAGTGACAGGGAGTGATTGACGGCTAATGTCTCAAATCTGCATTAAATGTAAAAATGTAAAGATTAAGTTCAAATGGTTATGTAATGCTGGAGAGAACAGCGAATTCTGTCACTGCATCAGCTCACAGCAGTCTGTGCAGTAGTCAGGCTAGCGAAAGTTTTGTAAAGCAATGAAACCAAGTCGCACCACAACAATTTCTTGCACTCGCACAAATGCTCCCAAATATAATTTGAGGTCGCGCAGATTAAATTTTGGGAGCATATGCGACCAAAACGGTCGCAATTTCGAGCCTTGTGGCTGAATGAACACAGTTTGTCTTTAAATCTGCAACTTGCCTGAGCCGCTTCAGCAAAGAACGCAACCCGGAAAAACTATCGGCATGGATTTTTGCCGATAACCGATAGTTCCGCCAATCAACTATCGGTGCCGATTAATCGGCAAAATCGATACATCGGTTGACCTCTACACTAAACATAAGAGATTAAAATGCTAACCGTTTTTAGTTTAGCACAGTGTCATAATTTATGAGAATAACTACATATTTGTACTCCACACTAATGTCGATCCATATAAGGGATTTCCTGGAAAGTCATTTGCTTTATTACTTCTATGAGTCTTGCTTGTGGCCTTTCTGTGCGAGTGTGCGAGTATGAATGAAAAGAATCACACATTATAAGACTATAATTTAGTTCACTTCCAGAACAGAAATTTACAGATAATTTACTCACCCCCTTGTCATCCAAGATAGGCTGGGCAAAAAAATAGATTTTTCGTTATATCATTTTTTAAACTGTAGTCGATTCAAAATCGATTCTCAAAGGCCACGTATCAATTTATTCTATATTTATTTACACAGGCGTTAAACATAAGATTTATGTTAATCTTATTAATAGTCTAATCCACTAGATGTCATCCCCTTTTTTACCTTACGCTATGTTACAATGGAGAGTCAGTTATTCATTCATTGCTTAAAATGGCAGATTCAGGTGCGTTCCCGATATCAACCACACCTTCACATAAAAAGTCAGAGTTATGGAAGCATTTCACATTTCGCAAAGCAAGATAAAGATACAGTGGACAAGAACACAGCTATATGCCTGATTTGTAACTCTGAGGTGAAATGCTGTAGTAATACTACAAATCTGCGGAGCCATTTGACAAGACATCACCCAGACGTGCAGATTCTAGCACCCCTGCAGCCTAACAGACAACTGAAGATTTCAGCGCATTTAATCGAAATCAAATCGAAAATCGAATTAAGAACTTGAAAATCGAATCGGAACATCTGAATCGATACCCAGCCCTATGTCTTTCATGTCTTTCTTTCTTCGGTCATAAAGAAATGATGTGTTTTGAGGAAAACATTTCAGGAATTTTCTACATATAGTGGACTTTAATGGTGCCCACGAGTTTGAACTTCCAAAATGCAGTTTAAATGCAGCTTCAAAGGGCTCTAAATGATCCTGATGTGGGCCTCCAACTTCAAAATCATCCTACATTTGCTGTTTTACCTTTTTTTTTTTTGTAAAGCGCATTTGATCTTCTTTCACATTCACTTTATAAACACTTGGTCAGTACTTCTGCAGCGATGTAGGATGATTTATACCCTAGCTGTATTGAACCGGGCTTCACAGATTCTGCATGTGCATCACAGAGCAAGACAAGACGAGCATTTGTGGTTAAAAAGTGTATAAATATTAATTTATTTAAGAAAATGACCAATTGTTTTGCTAGATAAGACCCTTATTCCTAAACTGGGATCGTTTAGAGCTGCATTGAAACTGCATTTTGGAAATTCAAACTCGTGGGCTCCGTTGAGCACCTGGTGTTTTTGCAGTATATGGAGAAAATTTCTAAAATGTTTTCCTCAAAAAAAACAAAAACAAAAAAAAACAAACAAACAATTTCTTTACGACTGAATAAAGACATGAACATCTTGGATGACAAGGGAGTAAGTAAATTATCTGTACATTTTTGTCCTGGAAGTGAACTAATCCATTAAAGGAACACTTCCCTTTTTTTGGAAATAGGCTCATTCTCCAACTCCCCCCGAGTTAATAAGTTGAGTTTTACCGTTTTGAAATCCATTCAACTGTTCTCCTGTTCTGGCGATATCACTTTTAGCATAGCTTAGCATAGATCCTATTAGACCAGTAGCATAGCGTTCAAAAATGACCAACGGGTTTCGATATTTGTCCTATTTAAAACTTGACTCTTCTGTAGTTATATCGTGTACTAATACCGGCGGAAAATGTAAAGCTGCAAATTTTCTAGGCCAATAAGATTAGGAACTACACTTCCATTCCGGCGTAATAGTCAAGGAAGTTTGCTGCCGTAACATGGCCGAAGCAGGCGCAGTAATATCAGACAGCACATGTGCAAATGCTAACCTAGCTGGGAACTAATTTCAGGCGCTGCGTGATATTACTCCGCCTGCTGCATCCATATTACGGCAGCAAACTTCCTTGACTATTACGCCGGAATGGGAGCGTAGTTCCTAATCTTATCGGCCTAGAAAATCGCAGCTTTACAAAAGAGCAACATAAAACTCTCTCTTTCCTCTATCATAGATATAACTCGCTTTTTATGCAACTAAATTTTTCAGATTGCGCTGGAGTCAGTGTGTGTTGTTGATGATGGCGAGACTATGCTGGTGGAAGGGCTTCGTGTTGCCCCCCAGGAGAGGGGGAAAGGTGTGGCAGGGGTACTTCTTCGCTTTTGCTCTCAATTGGTTAAGTCCAAGTACCCTGACGTTAAAGTCAGCAGATTGACAAGAGATGACCAGCTGGGGCCAAAAGACTTCCAGAAATACCGGCTCATCACCAAACAGGTAAGAACCATTTAACAACAAAACATTGCCTTCAGATCTTGAATAAAAACAGCTAAAGCCACATTGTCTTCATCCTGAAAAAATGAAGGGAATCCTCCTGGTGCGCTTCCGTGCTGAAGACCTAAAATTACGCCTTGCTGATCTCGGGCCTAATATCACTGTAGCTGGGGAAAATCTGTCCAACGCAAACATCCCAGTTCGTTTGGAGCCAGCAGAGGTGCATCAGCTCTTCCTAAGCGATGTTCTGATGCAGGGTGTCCTTCCCAATGCCACCATCGTTCAAGATTGGCAGCCCTTCAAGCCTCTGCCTAGCAACATGGCCATCCTGCTGAAGAAGGACATCGATTGGATGGTTGACGATGCCAGCCGCCCAACCATGGCCAGCCTGTGCACCTTCCCATTCCGTGTGCCAATCGGCGATGACTGGTACTACCTCAACATCGACATGTTTGGTAAAGACCTGACGCTGGCCATACAACAGCTGCTGTGCCACCTGAGGTGCCACACTGGCACCCTGAAGGGTTACGTCATGTGTCAGGTGTTCCTGGAGCCTGCGCTGTGGAAGCCTATGGTTGATTTCTTTAGGGAGACCCTTAAAGTGGAGCTGGTGAAGGAATACACAGAGCAGTGCGTTGTGGAGTCCGATGTCGCTTAGTCGAGGAGCCTCAGAAACACCTTCCTTTAAAATTAGACACCAAACCTACATAAACAAGAGTAACTCTTTCAAAAATGGCACCTAAAAGAAATAAGGAAACACCTAATATATAGTTTAAAGGGACGAAAAAATCTTCAGTTCTATTCCGCTTAATAAAAACGCTCTCATAGAATTTAATTTATTTTAACAAGAATTAGTTAATTCAAATAAATTGCATGTAAGTGAACAAACTAGAATAAATGTAGTAGACGCTTGTTTAGGTTACTTAATTTATTTCCATATGCAGTACTGTAAACAGTGGCGCTGACAGGACAGGGACTGGAAAAGAGGGGAGCAGTTTTAGATGTTATAAAATAGGGTCCCAAATTGTTCCAGGCCTTTTCATTTCGGTCGGCATCACTAACAGTAAAGGCATATATACTTATGCTGAGTTAAAAAAGAAAACTGCACAATCTTTAGGGCACTTTATGATAAAAAAAAATGGGATCTCACGTTAGTGTCTGTTGCTTTCTCAGAACGTGGCACTGTAGCTGCTAGAGTATTTAGAGGAAAAATTTCTGGGACTTTAAAACAGGCTGCCCATTTGGAGATCGTAATAAACTCGAAAATACTAATATTTCCATATGAAGATCTCAAAATTAGTAATACTTCCTCTAAGGGTACTTTGCAGTGCTTTAAACTCGGTATCAAATTATGAATATCTGGCTAAGAACTTGCTTATACATTTAGATTACAGTCAAGTTTTCGCTTTAAGTACTTGAACCTGTTTGCTAAAATGATGTTCTATCAGTATTTGTACCTAACTGTAGAAGTGCAATTTCAATAATACACTGGAATATTGCTAGAAATACATTCAGTTAGATATGATTAATAACTAATAATGAAACAGACATGTACAATTGTTGTTGTTTTTTTGTTGTTTTTTTATTTTTATTTCTAAAATAATTATAAATTAACTGTTTGACAGGACCACATTCAAATACAAAAGACAGGAAATACAATTAGGGATAAATACGGTATATAAATATTTGTATAAATGTTTTTATAGATCATTCAAAATAATTTAGGTATAATTTTATTGAGACATCACTATGTAGTAATTTTGTTACATTGTATACTTATGATTCAGAAGAAACATCATCCTTAAGAATTTCCTCCAAATTCGGTGCTCCAATTAAAAATAATAATCATAATCTCTGATGAATCTTCAGCTGACTCGGTGTGATTCACCCATGGAATCAGAAAAACAAATCGGGACATTTGGAAACCTGAGCAAAACGATTGACGACTGCTCATCTCTATGAAGAGTTCTTGAATTTTTTGAACTGATTTTTTGAAGTTGAAAGACAGAAAAGATGAAATAGATGAAATCACCAGTGCTTTTTTTTATAATCAGAAGATACCAGACACATCATCTCCTTCTATTGGCCTGAAGTGAAGAAAATATGTGAAAAATTACCAACATGGATGAAGAAGATCAGAAAAAGCCTTTCTTAGACATCTTTAGAGCCATATTTAGTTCCTTCGCCCCAAAACCAGATTGCAGTGTGCTTTTTCCCTGAAGCACTGTGCCAGAATGAGAGACAAAGTTCAGTTAATTTATATCTTAATATATACATAAAAAATATATAACTTATAGTTTCAGTCCTCACAGAGTCCACTCACAAGACGGATTTGAATCCAAATCTGTATCGACTACACTAAAACCAACAATTTCTGTATTCCTTTTACTAATTACTGGTCTGGTTTGACTTCATTTGGTGGACTTATTTTGTGCCCTTGCATGAACTCTCAACATCCACTGACGAAAAGGAGGCCTCTTCTCCTCCTTCCTTTGGACAGCTGCATGTGGGACTTGTATTGCGGTCAGTATTTATAAATGGCAAACAGGCAGTCTTTTTTTGAGTCTGAAAGTCAAGGCATTTAACAGATTATTATCTGTAACTGCTTTTGTATAGGTGTACATATATAAATTTATATGTTTGTTTGGAAGCGGGATGATCTGAAAAGGGAAATTTTGTTCATGGCTAAAATCTCAAAATCCTTCATGTCTGCTCCATGCTTTTAGAGGAAATCAGTTTAAAAAAAGATAGTCATGAAGCACAAAAAACATTAGTGCCTCAGTTTCCCATTACAATTACAGTTTCTCAAGTCATAACAGTATCTATTGGCCTTCAAAAAGCTATAAATGAAATGCGCCTTTGAAATTTAAATTTGCCATTTCTCCTCTCTAAAGCACTCGTCAGAACGAGACATGAAGGATTAGAAACCCAAAATGTGTATGCCATGTGTTTTCCGTTGTACATAGCACAGTGCATTTAGATTTAAGTGTTATATATTATGTCCGTTTACCTTAGAGGTGGAAGGTTCCCACGCTAGCTTCTATATTTAGCTGTTACGTTCTTTTGTGTAACATTTGGTAATCCAGTAATCATCTAAGAATATTTCTCTTTTATTTATTGTTTCTATCTTTCAGCTCCACCTATTAGCACTTTGGATGTCTAATTGCCTTTCTGAGTATTTGTGAATTGTCCAGGAAGTTGTAACTCTATATTTTACACAGGTCCTAGTGCCAGGGCCACGAGACTATAAAAGGTTAGAGGCATGTGACCACCTAATGGCAAAGAGATGTAAAGGATACGTTGCCCCTTGTTTCGCTGGCACACGAGGAGTGAACTTTAGACCCATTTCTTTCAATTATGAAGTGGCTTTTCACTTTCTTTTTCTGGAATGGAAAAATAAGACAGGTTGCAGAGGGAGATGAGAGATGAAGCCGGGGCTATGCTAGGAATAGGTGGCGAGGAGAGGACATGTGATCCAGATCATGTTACCGCTCTAAAAATGAGTAAACATTCATTTTGTCTCGATTTTGAATTTTCGGAGCTGCATTCACTCTTAAGAATAAAGGTTCTCTATTGGCATCGATTGTTCCATAAAGAACCTTGAACATTCATGTTCATGAAACAACCTTTCAAATGCAAAAAAGGTTCTTTAGATTTTTAAGAAAAGATTTTAAGAACTGCTCACTAAAAGGTTTTTGGGAACACCCTTTTGGAACCTTTATTTTTAAAAGTGTTTGTGACAAAAAGAGGGAGGCGAATCAGGCAATTCGTAATTAGAGGCAACCCACTATTTAGGACTAGCCCAGACCAGGAGGATAGCTATATTTCCCATGCTCTGGTTTATCAGACTCAGCACTAAAGTAATACCTCGAGTGCTAAGGCATACGAAAGCAAATATATACACAGACACTTGTTATCCTGTGTGACTGTGGGCCAGTTTAAGTTACAGGGCTCGTCTCTGAGTAAGTGAAACTGGATCTCGAGAGTGTCATCTTGCGTAGAACAAGGGTTCACCCCAGACTCCCTTTACCTTCCACCTGATCCCAGCCAGCTTGACACATGGAAAGAGTGAGCAGGAGAGGTTAAAATAAGAAGGCTGGGTTCCAGCCTTGTTATACGAATGCACTGTCCTTTGCCACGCTGCTTAATAACTATTCCTGACTTTATTTCACAGCTTTTGTTTCTCATTTTTCTGACTGCTTTGTAATGTTTATGAAGGGCTTTATGTGTACTAGAATCAGCTGTGTATTGTGTTTTGTGACGGAGGGGAAAACCACCAGGGAGATATATTTCTTGTTTTATTCCAAGTCACTATTTGAACGTTTAAAAAGCTTAACTGAAAGCCTTATTCAGGTGATATCAGTTGAATTGCTGATTTGCACTATCAGAGCTCCAACTCTGCTTCTCCCTTTGTCGTTTTCCATAGAAAAAAAACATATACTGTGTCTATACACAGATGCTTCTGAAATGGCTAAATCACACAGGTATTTTCACCTGTGGTGCACTAAGCTATTACATTTATTCTACAAATCTAATGCAGTATTTCCAGGTAAAATGCAACTTGATACTAATGGAAATTGTGTTTTATCTCACGCCATGTCAGAATCATCCAACTCCGATTGGGTCAACCATTCATCTAGCTGTTCTGATGTGCCGCACTTTATACTGTAGATATGTAGATATTCCAAAGCACAGTGGGGATCTTCATAAAACATCAGTGTGGGTTGCTGTAACAGTCATGGTCATTCAGTGGATCACGCTTGTATATTTTTTTTGTAATCAGAATGGAAGCATGGGCCTATCTGCTAACGTTTTTAAATTCGAGGATATTTTTATCGTAGTGCTCCTGACTTTATAGACGTTAATGAAGCTCCTACTTAATGACCATAGTCTGAATAAACCACACTGAACCTGTCTGAAACCGCTGATGTATCAGCAAAGCAGGGACCATGATTTCTACAGACCTCAACGAAGGTGGTGGTTTGAATGTCCATGTCATCCATTCTCTTGACGCAGCAGTGGCTGTTCGAGTTTGTGTTCACTCAAGTCTTCCCATTAGCCCTAGAGACAAACCGGGTGTCATGTTTTGTGTGTTTGTGCAGAAAAACCTATGATGGGAAAACTAATGCTTATAGATGAAATTTGTTAAAACAAAACAACAAAAAACAACTCATGGCCAACTGTCAATCAAGAGGGTGAATACAGATTCAATGCTGTAAAGGCATTTTGATTATATGATAAATTGTTTTCCTTTTTTTTTTTTTTAAGAGTTTTTTTTTTTTACCCAATACGACTGCTTATTATCAAGCAGTGATGTGACAACTAATGGAAAGATATTTTAATATTTTGTTACCTTTGTCTGTTCCTTTTTTTCAGAGATTGTGAGAGATGCAGAACTATTTTAAATACAGTCATTTTTTAAAAACCTTATAATCCACGAGAGGTTTTTGAAATGTGCATGTTGTGTGAGTGGGTGGGGAAGGGCTTTACAATGAGCATGTGACTAGATTTACACTGAGCACAAAGACCCTGTAGAACTTGTCAACTGGTGATAATTAATGGATAAATTAATGGTTAAACAAAGTCTAGACAGGGTATTTAGAAATTGAAATGGTAAGGGTAAATCTTTTTTCTTTTCTTTTTTAGCCATGAAATACATTTTTAGACGTTGTTAACTGTACAAAAGGATTTAAAAATCTGATCACTTTTTTTTTGCTTGCGGTGTTTTGTTGTAATTGTGTGCATCTCTATATACCTATTGCTTTGTATATTTAACAAATACTCAGCTTGAATATTTTAATATACAATATATATTTAGAAATGTCACTTCTTCAACATAATCAACATTAAAGCAGCGGCCATTTTGTGTGAACTGTAGACAGTGGTTTAACTAAAAACTGTAATTTGCTACTATTTATGCTAGCCTTGCTATTTTATGTTGTTGTTGTTTTTTTACTTTGTAGTTTGAGTACAAATCCTGGCTGGTGGTAAACTCATTTTCAGAAATTATTTGCAAAAAATCATTTCATTCCCTATTCTTTAATCTTCTTAAGTTTAAATTTGCCTTTACTAAATGTTAAATGTACCAACGAATGTTAGAAGGAAATTGTAAATGGTTGGATGATCCAGAATGATCATCTAGGATGATCAAAAGCAGATTAAAGTGTGGCTTGGCATATGGTATGCGGTAACCTTATCTTAAGTAACGGATATGTGCTCTTTTGCATTTTGTTACATTAAATTACAATGACATGTGTACGCTTAACATGTACAGGACAGGTTTACTGCACGTAAATGTTTGTTTTTCTGTAACATTAAATAATATGTAAATAATTCATGTAAAAATACAGATAACATCTAAAGCCAGAGCTTTGTCTTGGCTGTCAAGTGTGACGAGTAATTCTATTTATAGTTTCCCAAAGATCACATGTTGAATGCAGTAGAAATCCAGATGGACCCTGTGAAAACACAAATGTCATTTAAAAAAAGCCCAAAACCATAAGCCCAAGACCCAAAATGTTGAAATTCTGTATATCTTTCATTGAGATCCTCAAAACTTTGGAGGCTAAAAACAGCTTGGTTTTTATGACTGCAACATGTGATGGAAAACAAACAGAGTCACTGCAGTCCTTTTGAGTTTCTTGGTTAATGTCAACCTTTTGTTGTGTTTTTGTATTACTTTACCTTGTGCATAATCATTTAACATTTTTAACATTTTAACTAGTGTTTATGTTGTCAGAGTGTTTGTCATTACCATTGTAACAGCGTAAGCGTAATGAGCTCTATCTTTAATGGCAACAGATGTAATGCAGTAATTCATTTGCAAGAATGAAAATGTGGCAGATAACAAACAGCTTTATATGAAGACCTGTGACTAATATTTTGTTGCTCAAATGAGTTTGTAAAAGGACTGGTGAGGCTTTAGCCACTTGCTGTAGTTGCAAATGCAGTACCGGGATGAACAAAATGTATCTAAATAGCATAGTTTAGATGTTATTCTCTAAATGATGTTTTTAATTGATGTATTAGTTGTTTTATTTTCCAAACTGTTAATCAAAACTTAGTGTTAGAGATATTTGTGTGTGTGTGTGTTTACCTAACTGTATATTGTACTATTTAGCAATAAACAAACCAACGAAAAAAAAGAAAAAAAGAAAAAAAAAGAGAAAAAAAAATCCCCCAAAAAACTTTAAACAAACACGGCATAGAATGAATTTAAAAGTGTTAAGAAAAAAAAAAACAGGAAGTGAATGTTGTTAATGCCAGTATACATGGCAGTTCTGAAAACGTGAAAGCCATACATTTGTTTTTGTTTTTTAATTTGCATAACAATGTGATGTGTATTATCAGAAAGCTCATCAGATGCTTTCAAAGTGACCTACAGCAAAGCACAAATCACGTTACAGACAAATACCAGGACAAGCAGCTGACAATACACAATGCTTGCCAAGCTAGGCCTTAATCACCAGGCAGAAACTCCTTGCAACTGCAGGTTTAGTAAAACACTGCTTACTAACTGACCTCCTAGCCATGAATGCTTGGTAAGAGGCTACTAATTAGGTTTGTTGCTTGTTTGCACTTGATTTTTAAATCTTTGATGAGAAATATATAAACCATGTGCTGCACGGTGACAGTACATTAACCATTCCAAATGAAAAGCTGTGTCCTTGGGCCCGCTATTATCCATACAAATGACTGCACCATTATATTACAGTGAACACAAGCACTGCCAGCATATACTGTAAAACATTTTGGCTTGCTAAGCAACAAACATGCAGCGCTATAGCATAAGATAAATGAATCGAATGCAGTGCTTATAATGTCGAGCGAGGATATATATACTGTACATATATCAGGCAATGACAAATGGAGAATGTGAGAAGCTTCTTTGCTGAACTATGCTGACATGAGAAGCAGCTGTCACTGCAGCCTCACATTACTGACCTCTAGCATAGTATTGCTGCACAAGAACAATGCAGTGTCTTGTAGGTGACATAATGAGCATTTCTTAAACACATAGAGGAAAATGGGAATGTCTCGAATGGTGGCAGCCTGAAAATGAAAACTGGACAGCTGCTAAAGATGGGTTTGAGGAATTAAACCCATGCCACCTGTTCTTGGATTACAATGACCATTTCAGAAATGCATTGCACTCTAATACAGATCAGTAAATCGAGGTGAGATTAAATAAAATGAGTCTAGAATGCTGAAATCATGACTCAATCAATTAATTCCTGATATTTTTGGGTTTAAAATGGTTGCTTTTGGAAGAGTGACATTTAAGAAGGGCATCGAATAATGGGCAACACTGGATTATTAATTGGGTGAAAGAAGACATAATATGTGATCCTGGACCACAAAACCAGTCTTAAGTCGCTGGGGTATATTTGTAGCAATAGCCAAAAATACATTGTATGGGTCAAAATTATTGATTTTTCTTTTATGTCAAAAATCATTAGGAAATTAAGTAAAGATCATGTTACATTAAGATTTTTTGTAAAATTCCTACTGTAAACCTATCAAAATGTAATTTTTGATTAGTAATATGCATTGTTAAGAACTTAATTTGGACAACTTTAAAGGTGATTTTCTCAGTATTTTGATTTTTTTGCACCCTTAGATTCCAGATTTTCAAATAGATGTATCTCGGCCAAATATTGTCCTATCCTAACAAACTATACATCAATAGAAAGCTTATTTATTGGCTTTCATATGATGTATATATCTCAGTTTTGTAAAATTTAACCTTATGACTGGTTTTGTGGTCCAGGGTCACATATACACTGCTGTTCAAAAGTTTGGGATCAGTACGATTTTTTATTTAATTCTCTTATGCTCATCAAGCCTGCATTTACTTGATCAAAAATACAGAAAAAATTGTAACATTGATAAATATTATTGCAGTTTAAAATACTGTTTTTCTGTTTTAATATATTTAAAAATATAATTTACTCGATTGCAAAGCTGAATTTTCAGCATCATTACTCCAGTCTTACCATGTAATCCAGTGTACCATAATCCTTCAGAACCCATTCTAATATGCTGATTTATTATCAATGTTGGAAACAGTTGTGCTGCCTAATGTTTTTTTTTCTTTGATGAATAAAAAGTTAAAACAAGCAGCATTTATTCAAAATAGAAATCTTTTCTAACAATATAAGTCTTTGCTATCACTTTTTATTCATTTAACACAGCCTTGGTGAATAAAATTATTCATTTCTTTCGAAAAAAGACAAAATAAAAATGTACTGACCACAGACATTTAAATGGTAGTTTATATTGTTACAAATGATTTTTCATTTATTAAAGAATCCTGAAAAGTATCACAGGTTCCAACAATATATTAAGCAGCACAACTGTGTTCAACATTGATAATAAAACAGCATATTAGAATGATTTCTGAAGGATCATGTGACACTGAAGACTGATGAGCTGAAAATTCAGCTTTGCATTACAGGAATAAATTACATTTTAAAATATTTTCACATAGAATTTTTTTTACACTGAAATAATATTTCACAATATTACAGTTTTTTTCTTGATTTTTGGTCCAAAAAAAAAACATTACAAATCTTACTGATCCCAAACTTTTGAACAGCAGTATATATATATATATATGTGTGTGTGTGTGTGTGTGTGTGTGTGAATACTTTTGCACCTTGATTAATGGTTACAATTTTATGATGAAGAGAAAACAGAAAATATATTTGACGTAGAGTGTGCTACCAAAAATAAATAAATAAATGGTGGATGATGAATCCTGGAAAAACTGAGCGTTTGTTCCAAAACATTAATGAAGTGTTCAATTCAAAGTAAAATCATTATATTTGACCTTTATAATACTAAATAAGGTGGGCTTACATGGTTGCAAATGTTATTTTGATATGAAACGGTACTGCGTGTACTTACCATGCAGTACAAAAAAAATAAAATAATAAAACATCTTGACAAGGTCCTTTGTGAGTTATATAATGCCAACGACCTAGACAACATCAGAGTGGAATTTACCCAAACTCTATTTCTTGCTACGCAGAGCTTCTGAGGGGGATGGGAAGCACAGTGTATTGCAGTGTAATAAAATTCAGCGTAGAAGGCGTCTGAGGTCATTCTATGCGTGTTGAAGTGGGGGTGGGGGTTCAGGGTGTAAGACCCCACAGGGATATTGAAGTAAGACTGGGTTAAAGGCAAAGAGGTGGGGGGGAACTGGATCGTGCATACAAGCTGGCTTCATCTTTCTCCTCAGTATACATACCAAACACACGCTATTGTATTCCAGAGAGACAGAATATAGAAAAGTAGGGTGATGGATATGGTGTTACATGAATGCATTATGCAACAAATCTCCAGTGAATATAAACAGCATAAATACACACACCACACACACACGCACACAAAGCATGATATAAATAAAGAACGACAAGCTATTTATAGTAAGATATATATATATGTGTGTGTGTGTGTGTGTGTGTGTGTGTGTGTGTGTGTGTGTGTGTGTGTGTGCACTTGTTATCTTTGTGAGGGCCGGTTTGGGATTTAGACCTTTGGAGTAAGGACAATTTTGTAAAGTGAAGACATTTTGGCCAGTCCTCATTTTCTGAGACCCCTTCAAAGGCCTGTTTGAGGGTCAAGACTTGATTTTAGGAATTAGGTTATAATTGGGTGAAAGTTTAGGTTTAGGGTAAGGGTTTGGGTGAGGCACTTAGTTCTGATGGGTAGGTTTAGAGTAAGGAGCTAGAGATTGCATTGTGTCAATGTCCTCACAAAGATAGCTATACAGAGTCTTGTGTAAATTTAAAAGAGCCAATAGTATTTAGACTAAAGTTATATATAACTGCAGCAGGGTCAAATGTACTTTTCCATTAAGGGGCAATACTTGCTCTCTGGAATTGATTTCCAGTGTCATTTTTATACATTCGTAAGGGCAATTTTTATAATCACCTTATATTATAAAAGCAATACTATGTTGTCTTTATTGTCAAAAGCTTACATTTACCCAATTACTTCAATCAATGTTATAAACTGTTGTCAATAACAATAGACAGTTTAAAATTGTATTTAAATTAAACATTTAAAACAGTAGTTCATAGGGTTGCAATATTGTGACAATAGTCAATATTGTAGATTATTGATCTTTTTTTTTTTGGAATAATGAATATTAATATTTTTTGGCCACATCACAATCTGGCTTTACAGACAAACATGTCGGTCCATGAGGTTGGCCAAGTATAGCACAAGTTATGCAAAAACTCCTGTTAATCATTGAAGCTACAAAATTAATATTTTATTTACATCGTTCTGCACTTTGTTGTTTATGATAAGGGAATTTCTTAATGCCTCTGATTGGCCAGTGCATTCATAAGTTCGATAGAAATGTGTTTGATTGGTTATAAGGTACAACGCTGCACAAAACAGCATGTAAAAGCAATCTGATGCAGTGTAAATGAATCTCGAGGAATTGACACTTTTCATTCATTTTCACATTTCATTTTAATCACAACAGATGTAATACGTTGTTCAATTGACCCTTTTCAAACAGCTTGATTGACAGATGATCTGACCAATCATAACGCAGAATCCTTTATTTTGTTCGACAAACAAATCCAACAGAAGAGTAGATTAGCTTCGGTGGACTTAAACTTGGAAAAAAAATTGTGTATTTCCATTTTTCCATGGCTGAAATAAAATACGTTTGGATGTTCATTCATGTTTATTTTCTGCTTAAATAAGGGTCCATTTTATGAAATTGAGATTTATACAATATCTGAAAGCTGAATAAATAATCCATTGATGTATGGTTTGTTAGGACAGAACAATGTTTGGCAGAGATACGACTATTTGAAATCTGGAATCTGAGGGTGCAAAAAAATCTAAGTATTGAGAAAATTGCCTTTAAATTTGTCCCGATAATGTTCTTAGTAATGCATATTACTAATCAGAAATTAAGTTTTGATATATTTATGGTAGGACATTTATCTTCATGGAACATGATCTTTACTTAATATCCTAATGATTTTTTGCAAAAGAAAATCGATAATTTTGACCCATACAATGCATTTTTGGCTATTGCTACAAATAAATCTGTGCTACTTAAGACTGGTTTTGTGGTCCAGAGTCACAAATGATCTAATAAGGCAATTTGATCTGTCACAACACAAGAGCCACAAAATGGTATTTACCATTTGCATTTTTAAAAAAAAAAGACAAAAAAAATTTAAACTGAGACTTTGTTTCCTACCAGAG
Organism: Garra rufa; assembly: GCF_049309525.1. Lineage (NCBI taxonomy): Eukaryota > Metazoa > Chordata > Actinopteri > Cypriniformes > Cyprinidae > Garra > Garra rufa. The sequence continues at coordinate 46,348,900 of NC_133363.1, read as the reverse complement.
GTAACCTGCTCTTGTCAGTTTCCTCTTTGCTCCATAATATATTTTTCACTGAGTGAGAACATAATGTGTAGTGTGAGAGGTGCATTTGTTTTAGACATAGCAAAACAATAACTAAGGAACTTGCAGGTTTTTGCCCCTTTGTCTTAAATTTATGGGGCATTTTTGTTCATTTCCGACCCTGAATTGCAGGTAAAAATTAAGTGCAGTCCAATGCAGTGCATGAATGCTTTCAGTTCCTTATGACAGTGGCTAGAAAGTTAAAGCAGAAGTAATGTAGCCCATCTACATCTGTGTGGGAGTAAATTGTCAGTTATGCATTGCATACATTATATATTGACAGCAACATATCCGCATTAAAATAGTGTTAGTTAGCATACAATCACATGCAACACACAGTGCTCAAACCTCTGTATGTACACCTGTCCATCTGACAGATGGAAGTGGGGGAGGGGTGGAGACAGAGAGCGCGAGACGGTAGGAGAGAAAATGGGTCAAAGGAAGAAGCAGCAGAGGATACAGAAAAAGGACGCACATGTCTAATAAAAATAGAAAGGAAAATAATCAAGCAGACAGGATTTAAGAACAAAGCACAAAGCCACAGGAGGGCATCGACTATGTTAATTCTAGATGTTATTTTAAGTCCATTATACATGACAAGATAAACAAAATCTTGATCAGATGAATCTCAATCGCATAGTTATGAATCTTCAAAGCACTGTGAATAGACATGATAAGAGTATCAGAGTGCCCAAAACATCTGTCTGAAAGTGTCCATGTAAATATATGTACCCAGGGGTCCTTCCTTCAGATCTTTCTGTGGTATAGACAATCAGGTTCCAAAGATTTTTTCCGAAAGCTCTCAATAGTATTTAAGAGGGGCAGATGTTAATGGCTCATAAATAACTCAAATGGATTTGTGGAGGGTCAGACCAGGGTAGAGGTTTGTGTGTAAATGCGTATGTGTGTCTGTGAAAGGACAAGAGAGAGAGAGAGAGAGAGAGAGAGAGAGAGAGAATTTTTGAATTTTAAAGCTACTTTATTTGACAGTTTTAACAACAGATCATACAATCCATCTTAGTTAAAAACCACACAACATCAAAAAAATATTACTCAATACAGCTTGAGAAGAATAAATCATCATCCACAACAGTGCACAAAACATCTTCATAACTCCATACATCTTTAAAACCCTCAATATTATTCATTAGTTTATAAAACATAAATTCATGTCGTATTCTTGCTTTAACTAAGCTTTTAAAGGTACAGTCCACATCATTTCCTTCCTTCCCTTCTACTTTTTTCCTTCTTGTTAGGACAATTGCTGTCTTTGCCTGACCAACAATAAAATTCAATAGACGTCCTTTTTTTCTACTATCTTTCCAATACTTAAAACCATAAATGAAAACAACATTTGAAAAAACAGCCGTAAAACATCCAAAAATAGAGAGAGAGAGAGAGAGAGAGAGAGAGAGAGAGAGAGAGAGAGAGACAGAGAGAGAGAGAGAGAGAGAGAGAGAGAGAGAGAGAGAGAGAGAGAGAGAGAGAGAGAGAGAGAGAGAGAGCAAGCAAGCAACAGAGCACATGGTATGGACTGAGTGTAAATTAGGACCAAGGCCATTTATAGGAGAAAACGGAAGGTGGCTGTATAGCAAGAGGACAGAATGACCTACACCTGTGCATGGTCTAAAATTGTCTTATGAGCTCCACTGGTAACTAAAAAAGGGGAAATATAGATGTACACTACCAGTCAAAAGATTTTTAATGTTTTTTTTTTTTTTTTTTTTAAGTCTCTTCTGCTCACCAAGCCTGTACTTATTTCATCCAAAGTACAGCAAAAACAGGAAAATTTTAAAATATTTTTGCTATATAAAATAACTTTTCTATTTGCATATATTTTAAAATGTCATTTATTCCTGAGATCAAAGCTAAATTTTCAGCATCATTACTCTGGCCTTTAGTGTCACATGATCCTTCAGAAATCATTCTAATATGATGATTTGCTGTTCAAGAAACATTTATTATTATTATCAATATTTAAAACAATTGAGTACATTTTTTTCAGGATTCTTTGATGAATAGAAAGATCCAACGATCAGCATTTATCAGAAATAAAAAGCATTTATACCATTCAAAAGCTTGGAGTTAGTATAATTTATTTATTTTTGGGAAATAAATTATGGAAGTTAATACTTTTATTTAGGAAGGATGATTTAAATTGATCAAAAGTGATGAAAAAGACATTTATAGTGTTACAAAAGATTTCTATTTTATATAAATGCTGTTCTTCCTAACTTTCTAATCTACTCAGTTGTTTTCAACATAATAATAATAATAATAATAACAATAATAATAATAATAATAATAAATATTTTTTGAGCAGCAAATCAGAATATTCTGAAGGATCACGTGATTGGAGTAATGATGCTAAAAATTCAGCTATGAAATCACAGGAATAAATTACATTATAAAATATATTCAAATAGAAGCATTTTATTTAAAATAGTACAAATATTTCAAAATTTTACTGTTTTTGCTGGACTTCAGATCAAATAAATGCAGGCTTTGTGAGCAGAAGAGACTTCTTTAAAAAATATAAAAAATCTTACTGTTCAAAAACTTATGACTGGTAGTGTACATGCAACATTTTACATTGTTATTGTATTGCTACATTTCTTGATGTCTAATCCAGTTCTGTGTACCTGTATTTTCTCATTTTCTTTTAACTTTTTCCTTTTCAGGTGATAATTATTTATAGCAAGGTGTTACAGAAAGATACAGCAAGGAATTTGAATCACTCAGTAAATCTATTTTTTTTTACCTACAATATTAAAGTTTTTAGTTTAAAAGTGAGTTGCAGTAATAATGAAACCTTTAAAAAGTTCATGTTTGAATAAATTTTGTCCCTCCACCTTTTTACACTTTGTCAAATATGACCAACAATGAAACAATTGCTTATAATTTTTTTGTTATGCTTTATTATTACCAAATACTGGTCTCAATTCAGTGAGGCCTATGATTAACAGTTTTCAAAAAGAAATACAAAACCTGTGCTAAATGAAAGAAAACAAGTTGACAAAATGATTTCATCCAAGATTCTGTAATTATACAGCATATTAGGAGATTTACAAAGAAATTTTAATAAGCCAGTTATGTTTGTCCGAGAACATCAAATTCGATCAGGTGAAGCTCTTTATGGTTTAGTGTTAATGTAAGGCTACTAGTGTAACCCCTCACACCCGGGTCCTACCGCACCCGCTCCGAGCGGGTCTTGAACCCGGGTCTCCTGCACGGGAGGCGGACGCACTAACAAGGAGGCTAAAGGCTGCAACCTCTAGCGTCGGTCGCTAGTGCGTCTCTTGAGATTGGGGAGTGAGGTTTACCCGCACAGCTCCTACTAGCTGGCCTCCGTTACACTCACCCCCCTAAACCTCACTCCCATCCGGGTCACGGCACCAATGTAACCCCTCACACCCGGGTCCTACCGCACCTGCTCCGAGCGGGTCTCCGGCACGGGAGGCGGACGCACTAACAAGGAGGCTAAAGGCTGCAACCTCTAGCGTCGGTCGCTAGTGCGTCTCTTGAGATCGGGGAGTGAGGTTTACCCGCACAGCTCCTACTAGCTGGCCTCCGTTACACTCACCCCCCTAAACCTCACTCCCATCCGGGTCACGGCACCAATGTAACCCCTCACACCCGGGTCCTACCGCACCCGCTCTGAGCGGGTCTCCGGCACGGGAGGCGGACGCACTAACAAGGAGGCTAAAGGCTGCAACCTCTAGCGTCGGTCGCTAGTGAGTCTCTTTAAAATCTTGGAGTGAGGTTTACCCGCACAGCTCCTACTAGCTGGCCTCCGTTACACTCACCCCCCTAAACCTCACTCCCATCCGGGTCATGGCACCAATGTAACCCCTCACACCCGGGTCCTACCGCACCTGCTCCGAGCGGGTCTCCGGCACGGGAGGCGGACGCACTAACAAGGAGGCTAAAGGCTGCAACCTCTAGCGTCGGTCGCTAGTGCGTCTCTTGAGATCGGGGAGTGAGGTTTACCCGCACAGCTCCTACTAGCTGGCCTCCGTTACACTCACCCCCCTAAACCTCACTCCCATCCGGGTCACGGCACCAATGTAACCCCTCACACCCGGGTCCTACCGCACCCGCTCTGAGCGGGTCTCCGGCACGGGAGGCGGACGCACTAACAAGGAGGCTAAAGGCTGCAACCTCTAGCGTCGGTCGCTAGTGAGTCTCTTTAAAATCTTGGAGTGAGGTTTACCCGCACAGCTCCTACTAGCTGGCCTCCGTTACACTAGCATGGGGCTATAGGGAGCGTAAGACAAAATAAGGTTGGCAAGTGCTGCTCTAGAATGTCAACACAGCACTAGCTTATATTTATGTGCATGTCTGGTCATCTCAGTTGTCACCTTGTAGTAAAATCGTTTAAACCTCCGGGCTCAGCAATATATCACTTACAGTTTAAGTAAGCCATCACTACATTATGAATTAAAGCTCCTCTCAGAATAAAAGGCAAGGCATTTTCCATGAATACATTTGTTGGATGTTTCCATTGATTTCGCCAGCCCTTGCAGTTTCCGTTAAATTATTCCATTTCCTCAAGACATCTAAAGTTACCACATTTAATGTTTATTTCTTGATAGTGTGTGTTTTTTTATTTTTAATGTGGTTCTGCATATTTATTTTTAAACATCAAATAATACATACTAGCCTTATGCTCTTAAACTTGATGTGACAGCCGTTTCTGAGTAAAAAGACATGCTCAGTGGAAACTCCCACGTTCAAGCATCATTTCCTTCTTAGAGACATCAAAGAGCTAACTGAGTTGGCAATAAAAGTAAAAGAAAAAAAAAGAGAAAATGGCTCATTCAGATAAGCTGATTGAAGACTGACAGGTAGAGAGGTCTAGTGTGAAGTCAGTACAATAACACGATAAAAAAAAACAAAAAACAAAAAAACAGACAAAGCAGGAAACAGGCGGAAGAGAAAGCCTATGTTGGTTTAGCTCGACAGCCATGAGCAGCAACTTTCTTTGCGCTGTTCTCATCCTTGCCTTCTTGGAATCCGGTAAGTGTATTATGTAAAATAACTGAAGAACATTTAGGCATCATATTTAGGCATTTAAAACAAGTGCATAGGCAACCAAAAAGCCTGTGGTTATTAATTCAAGCAGGCGATGCTGAATTTTTTATACAGTTGGAAAAAAGAACAGTTAAAGCCATTGAATGACAAAAATGATTCTATGGTAAATGAAGACATCATGTATCAAAATGTTTTTAGAAAGTGATAGCACTCAAATGCTCATGCAAGCATAAGCCAACGCCTTCACATGGACTGCTTACTGCTGTCTGACTAACTGCAATTTCACTAATAACATCTTGCATAAAAAAAATTATCAATCACTTGATTATCTTATTACTTAACATAGTGCTATACCTTTTCATTAATGTGTTGCTTTTGTAGGGTATTTCATTTTTATTCAGTGATTCATTTTTAGAATTCACAGTGATTACTTATTCTGATTTGACAATTAATTTTGCACTGATTTTTCTTCCTAAAGATTAATCAATTTAAACACACTGTACAAAACAAATTTGTTCTAAATTGTAAATAAAATGTGTAAGATTAGAGTATATTATTAGTTTATATCTTACAAGAAAATACTTTTTATTTTCAGCTTTTCTAATTCAGTTCCAGTTCAATTACTTGCTGTTTCTTTGTAACTGTTTGTGAAATGTACTAGCATGAAAATTGTATCTTAACCATTTTTTAATTGCACAGCGAGTTTCATTTTTTGCTTCTAAACAAAGCTCATTGTAGTTTCGACATGCGTCATTAGCGGCTCTCTCTAAAGTTTTTTTGAGGGCAGTATATAAATTGCGCCAACCACTTCTGAGACTAAATATAAAACAAAAGGTTCCATAATGGCTTCAGATGTTTAAAGACATCAATGCATTATTCTTTTCAGTAAATAACAAATTTATAATCAAAGATTTACTGTATTTTTCATCAGTAAAAACATTAAACAAACTTTTCACTGAGCATTCATAATTCAATATTTTTAGGAATAGAGGCGGACAGTAGTGAAGTATTTTTACTCTGCTTTAAAACTACTTTTCAAGTGTCTGTACTTTATCAGAGTGTTTTTCTTCAGAAAACTTTACTTCACAACATTCCAAAGCATAATATTGTACTTTTTACTGCACTACGTTTCGTATTTACAAATTTTACATTATAACTCTAGTACTTTCTTACTTTTACTCAAGTAAAAGTATCAAAGATTTACTTGAGTACAAGAAAGTACAACCTTTTTAATGTTCTTAAGCATTAAAGGTAAAACAACAACAACAACTTTTATTTATAAAATGTAGTGCAGTAAAAAGTACAACATTATGCTTTGGAATGTAGTGAAGTACAGATACTTTTTTAAATTTACTTGAGTAAAGAAAAAATACTTCATTACTGCACTGCAAAAAAATGCTTTTCTTACTTAGATTTTTTTTGTCTTGTTTCCAGCCAAAAATCCAAAATATTCCTAAATCAAGAAGGATTTTCTAGACAAGTAAAAATTATTTTCTTGTTTTCAGAAAAAAACAAGTCAATTAAGTGAGTTTTTGCTTAGAAGAAGCAAAATAATCTGCCAATGGGGTAAGGAAAAAAAATCTTATTTCAAACAGAAAACAAGATTATTTTTCTTACCCCACTGGCAGATTATTTTGCTTGTTTCAAGAAAAAATGCACTTAATTTTGACTTGTTTTTTTTCTGAAAACAAGAAACATATGTGGACACATATTTGTCCACATATGTCTCTGTGATCTATGTAATATTTCTATGCATGTTTTCATTTGTGTTCCTTAACAGGCAATTCAAACAGTGGTGTATCTATCAGTCACAGTCGAGATGGAGATGGCCAGAACATCACCTGTGTCCTCTCAGGGAATGAAAATATGACACAAATTAACTGGGAAATGCTAAGAGGCCCGAATCGCACCAAACTGGGCACGTATCACCCAACTTATGGAATGCACATACCGCAAGAATATAAGACGAAAGTGAATATCCAGAACAGAAAGTATCCTCATTCATCATCATCCCTTCTCATTAAAGTGGCATCAAATGAGAGCGTGCTAATCTGTTGTGCGTTCATAACATTTCCTTCGGGTAAACTTGAGCAGTGTATTGATATCAGTAAGACAGATGTCAGTATCAACACATCTATGATAAAAGGTAAAGTTTTCACATGTAATCCTATACACACCTTGGCATTCCTTTGGGAATTCCTTTTTATGATTTTTTTTTTTTTTTTGTTATAGGTTTTACATATTTGGAATCAGAAAGAAATCTGGGATTAATTGGACGTTTTGGTGCACTGATCATTGGAACTATTCTTTCTCTTTTTATCCTGACCATCCTATTCTACTTATGCAGAAAAACGAACTGTAGAAGGTAAATATTTACACAATACATTTAAGACCAAAACAAAAGACTTAATGTTAGACACTTTAAAACTTGTTCACAAAACAATCTGAAAGAAAAATCATGGGTAATTTGACTTTGCAGGAGGAAGTCCTTTGAAATACGAACATACTTGACTGACTCACCGACTGAGGTAAGACTTTACAGCTATAAAGAAGAAATGTAAATAAATGATACATTTCAAAAAACTCTAATGCATAATTTAATTGAGTTTCTGTAATTAAGACGAGTGAGGTTAATAATTAACTATTCTTCTAAATAGTAATTCTAAACAAGCAAACACTGAAGGGCTCATATTGGATACCATTCTATAATTGCTAAATGTGACAATTCACAAAATCCATCAACACCAGTTACAGCTGAAATGGCAAAAACAGTGTAAAAGTGTGAGAACTACAGCACAGCAAATTTTTAACTGCACTGCCATTTCCTTTCAATCTCAAATGCACTTTATTATAGTATGTGATTGCATTTAAGGTATCAGTTTCCTGTTATTTTCTAAAGAACGTGCGTGGTTGTGGTTAAAGTTTGACTGCCAGTTCTCACGACCCTTGTTTATAGCAACATTATGATCATTTCAGTATTTAATAACAATAATAAAACCATTCTAAAAATATTACAAATATATACTTTTTATTTTCATTGTTATGATTATTTAGTTAATTAGCTAATTTCTATACAGTGTATATTGTATATTCTAATACAGTAATTACAATATAAATGTAAATCTCTCATTTTAGACATTTGCTGAAGAATCAGTTGATGCACCAGCCTCTCAAAGTTCTCCAAATGGCTTTGACCCCTCAAAACTTTACGCCAAGATCAAAAAAGACCTTTTCTATGGCCGGCTGTGGAAGTCTTACCAAGGCCAACCCAAATCATGGACACAAGGTACCATGACTGAACAAGGACATGTTTATCACCTGTTAGGACAGAGTCCCTTACCACTAAGAAATGTGGAGGGCAGCCCCTTGAGGCCAGATGCAACAGAATGAGTACATTTCATCAGTTTCATCAGAGTTTCCCGTCTTTCCAGTGTGATTGAAAGGAAGCTCATCACATTTGTGATATATGTAACATGTAATAGAGCTTAAAGTAGAGTGCAATGCATTATATAAGAAAAGAATGAATTAATATTAAAAGAAATTAATTAATGTTTTGTTTTCAGTTTAATATAAATGTTTCTAACACTGAATAAACTCTTTTGTCACGAGTCAAGTCTTTCAAGGCTAAATCTCAAATAATTTTGAAGAATTTCTATATGCTGCAAGTTAGTTTTATGAACTCATTCATTTATTATTGTTTTGAAATATTTGTCTCATATGCATCTCCATATGAAATCATGCTTATCTAAAAGTGCATGAAGTTTTGACTTAATCCTTTTACTATTTAGACTATATTTTATTTAAATAGCTCATTATCCAAATTGGTAAGAGAAAGAGACAAAGAAAGAACACTAAACAAAATAGTCTATTCTTTTTCTTTTTGTAAATCTGTTCTAACCGTTGTTATACACAGTGATATTTATTGCACGGGACAAGGAAATGCACATCCGTTATCTAGTGCTCTTATTCTGTTTTTTTACTTCCTGCTTGCGGCTGTAGGTTTCCATAACATTTTATTCTCTGAGCATGAACTCTTTTAGACGTTTTCTGCCTTGAGGCCTATTAGACAAAACATGCAATGTCGCCTTCTAACCGCTTGGTGGGGTTGCGATTCTCTTTTTGGAAAGGAAATCTCTTTGGAAATGGCTTCACGTCGTATTTCAAGAAGGTTCAAGTGTTTATCATTTATACATTTTTTTATGTTCTCGAAACGTCTCAGAGGTCTCTGTGCCCACTATATCGAACTTTGCCCGTTATGTTTAGATAATTATTGATATAAAATTGAAGATGCTTTACTTAGCCTACTTGTTAGCTAATCAACAGAAAAAAATCCAGGCTGTAAAAAGGCTGGACATTTTAAAAACAGTTCTCCAAGTCTGCAAGAGTAAAGTCCACGTTCGTCCGAGTGGAAACTTTTCACATCCTGAATGTGGTTGTCTGCAACACAACGTCAAAATAACACGCCTGTCGATACAGTACGTACGTCACGCGGTAAGTCCTGCAAACCGACACACATTTCCTATCATACACCACAATACTGAAGAAATGTCATATTTGAGGACAGTGTCGCTTGTAAACGTATTTTACTCATGTTTTGCTTATTTTGTGTTGTACGGTGTGTAAAGTAAGATGTCTGTAGTTGCATTTTTAGCAGTCCTGTCAATGTGATCAGACCACATGATCATAGCCATATAGCCACATGATCACTTTGTTTCTTTTGTGTAGACTGTTATCCAGTCTAGAATTATATATATGTGTGTGTATATATATATATATATATATATATATATATATATATATATATATATATATATACACACACACTCAAAGATATTATATATACGTTTTTGTTGATAATGCTATCCACAGTAACACTACATCTGCTTTTGTTTGCAATCATTAATAAAATAATTAAGTTAAAATAGTTTATTTTTTATTTTTACTAGGCTATAATATTTTGTATCTTACATTGTTTAAATATAATATAATGCTGTTTGAATTTGTTTTTATTTGTTACTAGAATTAGACAGGGTTTCCACAGGGTCATGGATTCTGGAATATCATGGAATTTTAAAAGGTCTATTCCAGACATTGAAATTCAGGGAATTTTATATATTTTTATTCTTTTTGTTTGTTACTTAAAATTTTAGTTTCCATTTTCAAAATGTAATTTTTTTATGCCACATTTTTGTTTTATTGTGTTGTTTTATGCGTTTTGCTATTGTTATGGTTAGGCTATATTTCAGTGCCATTTTATTCCCTACCTTCTCATCAACTGGCAACCACTTACAGTGCCTTGCAAAATTATTCATACCCCTTCATTTTTTTCACATTTTGTTATGTTGCTGCTGCCTTATGTTAAGCTGCTTTAAATTAATTTTTCCCACATCAGTCTACACTCCCTACTCCATAATGGCAAAGCAAAAAATAGGTTTTTAACATTTGTGCAAATTTATTAAAAATAAAAAACTGAAAAGATCCCGTTGCATAAGTATTCATACCCTTTTCTGGGACACTCGAAATTTAGCTCAGGAGCATTCATATTGCTTCTAGATGTTACTACACTTCGAGTGGAGTTAAACTGTGGCAAATTCATTTGAATGAGTATGATTTAGAAAGGCACACACCTCTCAGAAAAGGTCTAACAGCTGAAAATATCAGGGCAAAAACCAAGTCCTGAGGTCAAGACAACTGCCTGTAGAGCTCAGTGACAGACTTGCGTTAAGGCAATGATCTAGGGAAGAGTTCAGAAAAAAAAAATCTGCATTGAAGGTTCACAGAAGCAAGTAGCCTCCATTATCCATAATGGAAGATGATTGGAACAACTAGGACCCTAGAAAATGTCTGCCAGCTGGCAGAGCTTGAGAGGTGAAAAGGTGAGGCAAAGAATGGCAGATAATTGCCAAATGCAGATGTGCAAAGCTTGTCACATCATACCCAAAAAGACTTGAGGCTGTAAAGGTGCTTCAACTATGTACTGAGTTAAGGGTATGAATACTTATGCAATGTACTTATTTCAGTGTTTATTTTTAATAAATTTGTAAAATTTGCAAATGTTGTTTTTGCTTTGTCATTATTATGGTGTATGGAGTGTAAATTGATGTGGGGAAAAACTAATTTAAAGCAGTTTAACATGCTACAAAACAAAATGTGAAAAAAATTAAGGGGTATGAATACTTCTGCAAGGCACTGTAAGTCAAATCCAGTCACCAGTTCCTATTAACTAAGGCAAACATGCCAAGAAAATGTACATTTCAAGATCTTTGGCTACAAAATACAAAAACGATAAAAAGCAAAAACTAAATGTGAAGAAATAGAAAGACTGAATGATGAACTTGATGACAAACAGAAAATCCTTCAGAGCATTTAACCCCTGAAAGCATAAAAACCATAAATTAATTTCTGTAGAGAAAAATATCAAAGTGCATTTAACAGGTAAAGCAAAAAAAAAAAAAAGTGTGTATATGTGTTTGTATTAAAAATGTCTGTGAACAAGTAAATAAAGCTTGCAAATGGATGGATACGTTCATTATAGGTAATGTAAATTCATCTTTTTAGTCAGTGAAAGTCAGGGAATTTTACATTTGGCTTAGAGTGGGAACCCTCACTAAAAAATTGTGTTTTACAATTCACAGTCAACCTGTGCGGAAGTAACAATGCATTCACACTGTGTGGGTGAAAGTGATGGACTGACCTTCTTTCTGGCCAGACCAGAGGATTACGATGACGTGATGGCCATATCACAAAACATATATGGTGGCAATGACTACCTTCCACATCGCTATCACTCCTGGATGACTGAGCCAGGACGAGTGGTTATTATAGCAAGGAGAGATAGGAAGCTGGTAAGAGATACTAGAGGAAAAAAGGTTTAATAAACCTTATGTGTTTTCTGATTTTAGTTTTAACCTCAGCCACAAGCAGAGGAAATAATTGTCCTTGTTAAATTGCAAGATTATGTTGCATCTATTTTTCAGTGCTATCTTGATTTTAGCAAGTAGACACACATTTTATTATAACATATATTATATTATGAACTCAAAATAGGATGTCCAAGAAATTGTAAAAACTGTTTATATTGCCAGAGCTTGTTTATTTGGTCATCTAAACCTGCATTTTATCAAGATAAAACATTTGATATTACATTAACATTTAACATCAACATGTTTTAGAATTAACAAGCTATCTTATGATAAGAAAATAAGTTATGATGTGTCTATTGAGAAATGCCATGCTTGCAGTTCTCAGAAAGACAACATTTTATCTTGTGGCTGAAATGAACCACATCAATGCGAGCCATCTCTGCTTTGCACAGAATTGATTGACTCATGACCCATATACTTGAATGCAGTATCTGACATTAATACCACTGGACTGTTTTGTTCTTCATATACTCACAGTCTCACAGGGTGGTCAAATAAGGCAAGCAGCACTTTTGTAATTGTTTGTTACTATTTCAATAGTATTATTTTGTAATATACAGTCAAACCAAAATGTATTCAGACACTTTAAACATTTTTCATAGCATCACAATTTATTTGCTTTAGTTGAGAAAATGGTCATCAAATAAGACAAGACTTTAGAGTTAAACTGTGCCAGAACAAATTCATCTTGGTAATCATAAATTAATTAGTTTGTTCAGACATCTTCAGAATTTCTACCATTATCACAGTTTATTCGCTGTAGTTTAGAAAATGGTATTGAAATACGACAAGAACTCAAGAGTTAAACTGTGTCAGAACAAATTCATCTTGATAATGTCAGATAACTTTGATAAAAAGCTATGTAACAAAACGTGGTCAGGCCAAAGTGTCAAATCAATTTTTTGGTCCCAAATTTTACTGGTAGTCCACTGTATGAATAATTTTGGGGTCACAGTTTACTTTATTTTGCTATCCTCACTTATATAAATGAACTGTACTATCCTGCACCGACTAGTAAAAAAATAGCTAAAATTTTGTCTGGTGTCTGAATAGTTTTTGGTTTGACTTTATACTGTTAGATATTAGTGAACCTCTACTGGCTGCCCTAAAGCACCATTAAGTTATTAGGGGGACTTTTGCACATTGGCTTTTGTGATTAGCATATTGAATATCAAGAAAAGCAGACCACTTTTATTCTTATTCTTAACTTACCATACTTTATAAGTAGTATACTAATAGTTTTAATCTCAAAGATGAAGAAAAACTGATTCCTCATGATTTCATACACAAAGTAATGTTTTGAGTCAGTTACTCCTACAGCTTTCAGTACAAAAACAGTATGTTTGATGTCGCAAACTGGTATTTGTTTTCATATTCTAATTTATTATCGCAATCATAAACATACTGATATTTTACTTTTTTCCCCAGTTATTTCAGCCTTTGCAGTAATTATTCATGTGTGCCTTTAGGTGGCTCTGGAGTCAGGCCTGCTGGTTGATGGAGGTGAAACAGTAGTAGTTGAAGGATTGAGAGTGTGTCCAAATGAAAGGGGTTGTGGTCTGGCTGGAGTGATCCAGAAATTTACTGATGACTACATAAAGAAGGTCTACCCTAATGTGAAGACCAAGCGCCTCACCAGAGGAGATGACCCAGGGCCTGAAAAACTAAGCAAGTTTACACTTCTGGCTAGACGGGTAAGTTAAAACTCGAAAAGTGAGTTCTATAAACTAACTTAATTTAATGTATCATGAACAAACATTAATAAACAATAGTATATTTATAAGATATATTTATGAACACTAGCCTAAATAAATAATTTGTTTGTTAGATCATAATACCTAATTTATATGCAAACAGAATCTTTTTGAAAAGCATTAAATACAAAATGGAATGTTGTAGCGGTCAAACTTTTACCATATATTTTCTTTTAATATGTTCTAAATCAGCTGCAAAAGTAAGTTTAGATTTAAAAGAATATTTAAAATGTTTGCTAAGCAAAATACTGTGTAACTTGTATTTAGTATTTTTTTCATATTGTTATTTTTGATAGTTGTTTCAAAGGAGACCTATTATGCCCCTTTTTACAATATGAAATGTAAGTCTCAGGTGTCTCCAGAATGTGCCTGTCAAGTTTAACTCAAAATACCCCACAGATCATTTAATATATAATTTTAAAAATGCTTCCCATTTTAAGTGGAAGCAAAAATACGATGTTTTCGTGCATGCTCTTTAAATGCAAATGAGCTGCTGCTCCCTGCCCCCTTTTCCAGGATAGGGCTGTTACATCTCATACCTCAGATACTTTGCCAAAAAACATCTGTTTGGTTTTGATTATCATGTCTGTCACACTGAAATCATGCATTTTAAACCATTTTAGTTTAAATCAATATACGGTTTTCTGAGTGCACACATCCAAAGCACTTGCACAGAAAGTGGCTGTCACACAGCATGAAAGTACTAAACTAAGTTCTCTTTCATGTCATATTGCGCTTAAACTGTCAAATACACACACTGTCTGTGAAGGTAAAGAGCTGGGAAAGAAATTGCATGTTTATACAATATATCTTTGTGGCAGCAGCGTAATATACAGTTAATAAATCAATAAATCCACTGCTCTCCTGTCTCCTCTGAGGCTGGGACTGTGTTGTGTGCTCGTTTGTGCAGCCAACAGAACAGAACAGTTAGCATGGTTTCCTAAAACTTGGCGTTAATACTGTACACCGTTGTGGCTATAATAAGATGCCCTTGCTACATCACGAGGGGAATGAAATCTTACGTGCTCATTTTTGCACATGCTTGCAGAAAAATGCTTACCAAAACAGTTATTGGGTTATTTTTCACTTTTTTGGGGTTGGTAGATGCACTCCATTAAAGTTTTTTTCTTTTTTCCCCCGACTCCCTCTCACTACCCTTTGATCCATACTACCAATAGTAACAGTAATACCACTAACGCTAACAATAATATTTATCTCTGTTTTCTCTTTCTGTCTTTATTAAACCAGGCCGTTATCTCTCTACGGGGGGATTCTGAAGGTTTTGATAGCTTTGTCTCAGGTCTAAAAGAAAAACTGGTTGTGTCAGATGAGTCCAACAGCAGCCGTCCTTTAGTAGCAATAAAGGACTCGGATGCTCTTAAGGCCCTTCTCTTGGACTCAGACTTGTCTTCCAGACTTCAGCTTCCAGGGGGTGCTATCATCCAGGACTGGCAGCCCTTGAAACTCATGGAGAGTAACCTTCATATCTTGGAAAGGCGCAACCTGACGTGGTTTGTAGATGGTTCTGGTGGGAAACCCCTGTTCATGAGCTTCCACACACCTCCCTATCCTATTCCGTTTAACGAAGGGTCTCTACGCTTTAATATCGACCTGTTTGGGACGGACATTTCTTTAGCAAAGAAGGCAGTAATGGCTCACCTGAACAGTGTGAAAAGTGAGATTCAAGGCTTGGTTGTGGTTCATATTTATATGCATCAGACTCTGTGGGAAGGTTTAGTGCAGTTTTGTGAGGGCCATGACATGGTGAAGCAGTTACACAATTACTGGGAGCAGCTGTTTTTGGAAAGGGAGTTATAATGATATCTAAAAAGGATGGAGTTAAAAAAAAAAAAAAGACTTGTTTAATTTTTTGGTGATTGATGTTGTTTAGCCATAATGGAGTTGTCAGCTTTGTTTAAACAAACTATTTGTTCAACAAATTAAATCAAATGAAGATATTATACAACAATATTGTAGCACTTTTGTAATTTGTGTCTGAGTGAATCAGGCACAGTGAAGCAAACTCTGTGAAATCATTACTTTAACAGACTCATAAAGAGTGTGTTTGTTCCTGCATGCCAGGAACAGGATGAATTATGAATTGAAATGAAATGTACTGCAAACTAATTGTTTTCAGAATTTCATGTTGAATATAAAAAATTAAAAGAATGTCTTTTTAATCAAATTTGAAACAGTTGTGTTGCTTAATATATTTGGGAAAACAGTGCACTGTAAAAACAAATGCTGTTGTAATTAGTTATAATGATGAAAAATCAGAGTTGTGGACTCGAGTCCCAAAATTTGATTTAACATAATCAAAGAAGACTTGTGACTCGACTTAGACTTTGACAGCAATGACTCGAGACTTGACTTGGACTTGAACCCTGTGACTCGGCAAGTCTTTATGGCCTACCTTCTAAAAATAAAACAGAGTTCTGATCAATATAGGCTGGTTACTGAACATAAGCTTCATACTGGTATGATTAGCGCAGCTTTCGGCACTAAGCCAAGAGAAGGATTCAGTAAGTTAGCGATTGTATTGTTTTTACCCACATAATGTTTAGTATATTTAATGTTTTAGACATTTAAATTACACATAATCAACACTATAAACCACTTATAATAATAAGAAGAAACGGTGATGTATATTGAAACAGCAGTAGCCTAATAATTGGCTAAACCTTTCAAACATAATTAGATTTTTTTTTCACATCAAACACGTGAAATATATAGCCTACATATAAAGTTCACTCTATTCTTCCTGTTTACCAGCCACTCACTTTCGTGTCTTTCAAGAAATGGATTAATTCACGATAAATTAACGTCTGTATTACGTATTAGCAAGTTATTAAATATCTGACTGAACTGATTAATTAAAATCACTGAATCCTTAACAAATGAAACAGTGGATTTAAAACAAATTATTAATTCAATTAGCTACCTATATTTGTTCACAAACAATGAATAATTCCTTAAAGAAACACCACAAATTATTATAGCCTATCTTTTATAATTATACCTACTATAGACTATTATTGACTTTACATTTACTGTAGTAATTAATACAGAGACACTAATTTGGGCAAACAGCACTAATGACTTGTTTAGGACTTGCAACTCGACTTGGACTTGACCGTCTTGACTTGGGACTTGTCTGACTTGACTCAGGACTTGACTCGAGACTTGAATGCAAAGACTCGAGACTGACTTGTGACTTGCAAAACAATGATTTGGTCCCACCTCTGTGAAAAATGTTAGATAATTTAATATCCATCTCAACTAAACTAAAGTTAACAAAACTAACTTCACTAAACATAATTTTAAGTCAAGTACAATGACTGAGTGCACAGCAAAAACGAAATTAATTATTTGTACATTACATACAAAGTGAATGCAAAGACGCGAATAGTGTTTTTACTATATCAATCAGCCAAATTGGCGGGACTGAACGTAAACAATGCCACTGAACTGAATAAAACTCACATATTTAGCTGATTGTTGCGGCTAAAAATGGTCAATTATTGTCAATGTTTTGGGCTGTACTAATCAGTCTGACTGGGAAAAACATTTGGAGTACTATAGACTGAAAAGTTAACAAATCAAGCAGAAGAGTGCAAAAAAAAAAAAAAAAAACTGTCTGAGGAACAACGTTTGTGGTTGGTCAAACTGAACCAGGATTTCCAGGGCAAGGATCTTGACAACATTCATGTTTGTTCTTATCTTTTCTGGTCAGGTAGGTGAAATATAAGGCTAATATCTTAATACTGCTTGTACGTATCTTTACCACTTATTAACTTTGTGAAAATATTGCGCCCCTTCCTGCTTACCAAGTCCTTCTCTATATGATTTAGCAGCTTCCACATGTTTTTTCTATGGTTACAGCATAAATTAGCCGAACATTGTATTCAGTAGTACTTTAACCTTGCAATCCCTGCTGTTGTTTACATCCGATTATCCCAAATATGGCTGCGCATCCGCGTATCTGACCAAATCGTGACGTAAGTGCAAACCATCTTTTGACCTTATTCTCCAGAGAAACAAGCACATCACCATCTTTAGAATATTGTCCTTTCTGCTGGTAAAGTGGATTTATGTATTGTAGAGTTAGCGAAAGTTATTATGAGCATTGTAACGTTTTAAGCAAATGTCTTGACAAATGTCTGTAGAAGAGCGGTACATTCATAAATCCGTGAGATCACTGTAGAAATACAACCGGAAGACAGAAGGTAACAAATGCAGCACTAAAATAGGGCAGGGCTACATAACGTCGCATTTCGTGACAATCGCGAATTCGCGCTGGGCAACGCGAATCCGCAATATTCGCGATTGTCACGAAAATGCGATATTCGCCTAAAAAAAAAACTAACGTAGACGCGTTGTCGCACAAGACAATCAGCAAAGAGCTAATTGACATATCCGGTTTCACATGTCCAGTTAGATCAGAATTAATTTTTTTTTTAATCATGCCAGTGATGAGCGATAGAAATATTCGCTTTGTGTTTGGTGTGTACGCACCATTACTTCAACATAAGTTGAAACATTGCATTATTACTTTTTGTAATGTTGAAGTATAAGTTAATTTTAAGTTGTTGTTATCACATTTGATTTTGAACTAAATTTAATGTACCTTTGCTGAATAAAAGCATTAATTTCTTTAAAACTTAAACTGAGCTTAAACTTTTCTGTTTATCTATTAACATTATAATTCTGTATCTGATACTACTGGTAAAACTGACATCTAATTTTATGTAACTGTATGAGCAACAATAATTTCAAAATGAATCATATACTTTTTCAGAATAATAAATACAACAAAATCCAAAATCACAGTGTCTCTTACTGTATGTACGGTACATTACAGCTGTTAGGCAATTGGTAACGGCGGTGACAAGAAAAAAGGAGGTTAACACTGTGGAAAATCAGCCTCTTTTTCCACCAGGGTGTTTTGTAATTGCCTTTCATGATGGAAAAGTGCACGAGGAGTCCTTGGAGAAAATATGTGACGTCTGAGAAACAGGCAACAGTGTAATGGATGTGCTGAGAATCTATCCATCAGCAAATTATTCCCCTCCTCTCTCCATCTATGTTGTTCATCTCTCTCTCTTTCTCTATCACATTCTTTCCTGTTCCTTTCCCCTTCATAATACTCTCTCTTTACTTTGCAACCATGATTTATGTCTTTCCGTCACGCTCAGCCCTTCCATCGTTCTCTCTGTTCCACCTCTGTCCTTTCGTTTCTCCTCCTCCATTAGTTTCACGTCACTCTTGCTCAGCTGAAGCACTTGGCTTGTCATCATTACACTCATTTAGTTCCAGTTCTGTCTCTCAAATAATGTCTATCTGTTCCTCGTACCAGACCTTATTACAGACCGTCTCATGACAGAGCAGATCAGCTTCTCCCTCACTCTTTCACAAGCACACAAGACGACACTCCTCCAGACACACAATTACAGCAATCAACTTCATTAAATGTACGGATGGAATAAGTGGAGACATCTTGTGCGCTCACAAGATCTTGCATTAGAACAGAGGTCTCAAACTCAATTCCTGGAGGGTCACAGCTCTGCACAGTTTAGCTCCAACCCTAATCAAACGCACCTGATCCAGCAAATCAAGGTCTTCATGATTACTACAAACTTCCAAGCAGGTGTGAGTTGGACCTGGTTGGAGCTAAACTCTGCAGAGCTGCGGCCCTCCAGGAATTCAGTTTGAGACCTCTGCATTAGGGTGATATCAGGTAAATTGGGCCACTTTTTGGTTAATCGCTTGCGACGCTAACAAAAAACCCATGTATGACATTTAACTGTGTTCTTATGACTAATAAGGACTGTTTTTAATATTTTTTGTGTTGAATTGATGTAATAAAATATAATTGTTCAGGCCCAACAGGTTTTCAAACATTAGGTGCCCCACATTTCATGATGTAGCAGTGTAACATTGCATTTATATTACATTAGAACATCAATTTCATGGCGTAGAGAAAACGTACATTTGCTTTTAGGCCTCTCTCAACTGTCTCCCTCAACAATGCTCCTCTCATTTTCTCCTCTACCCACCGATTGTATTTTTTGCCCCATCCCTAGCAGACATCCTTTCAATCTCCTTAATGTTCCTTTCTGACCCTCTTCTTTCCTTTCTGATCCTTTCTGTTTTTCATGCTGTCTGTAATAAATAGTTTAACATTAGGCTACTTTACTGTAAAACTTATTACTTCTATATCAAAATGTCTCTTTCAGGGCCAGCGCTAGCCATTTGGGTGCCCTAAGCAAAAATGCTTGGTGGTGCCAAACCAATCACCCACCACCACCAAAGGAATAACAACCATTCAGAATTTCTTAGTTAGGTTCCCTTAGGTTACCTACGGATGACGTCACGGACACTAAGTCCATATTTTTTTACAGTCTATGACTTTAACGCACTAAACTAAAATAATAATTGAAGAGCGCAGTTCAAACGGCTTTGCCTTATTTTTCAAAATATAAAATCGCCTGAATTTTGTAAAAAACGATAGAGTTTGGAGAGGAAAAGGTAAAAAGCAATACAAAACAAACAATTTACAGGTTATGTTGTCATTCCTTTGCTCTCAAACTGAATGCAATCAATGTAATAAGAGGCCTTGTTTAATAATAACATTAACAGTGAAGCATGCATCTAACTCTGGGTGAAAAGCTTATAATAAAATGGCCAAAATTCGTCAACGTGTTAAGAATGAATCGTATAACACATTTCCAAAGCTGTAAAAGGTTATTTACAAATAAAGCATTCATTATGAACAGTTTACTGTCTTAAGTGCACCCATTTATTTAGTCTACAAATTAAAATAATAATTACAATTATTAGTATTATTTATGGTGAGCATTGCTGTCTCACATAAGAGCCATGCACTATGTTTCAGCTATTAAAATAGTCCAGTTTTGTATGTAACGCAAAGTGATTATATTTAGTTTAGTTTAAGTTAATTTAGAAAAAACGTTTGGGGCATTTTTTGTTCGTTAAATATAAGTTTTTGATTTTTAAAGTAACGACCAAGCGGCCAGCGGCTGAGAATGAGTTGATCATATTGTGTTTGATCAATTTTGCCTTCTTAGATAATCACTACTTGCCTAAAATAAATATAGATCTAGGCCTAAAAGAGTTAAAGTATAAAACAATGTTCATTTCAACGTTAAAATAATATAAATGTGCGATATTAGGCACAAATGCAATCGTCTGTACGGAGAGCCGCTTTGCAGGACATGGAGGCGCCAGCGCAATCACTTGCATTTTTGCAGTGGAAACAATTTAAAATATTCCGTCATTTTTGCTCATAAAGGTACGAGTAATACATTATTCGGAAGTGTAAAGGGTCTACTTTTATTTGTGTGCACTCACAATATCAACTCAAAATGTTGCAAACGGTGCTTGAAACGTTGAAAACAAACATGATCCCCTCATGTCATCTCAACAGGAGTTCTTCTCAGCAAAACTCCGCAAAAACATAACTCACAGACAAGATACATGTATTTATAGAAAGCTTTAAATTATTACTTAACTAAATAGAACAAATCAAAAAAACTATTTCATTATGTAGTCTGTAAAGATTAATTTTTCTCTAAAGGCGCGTCCAAAGAGGAAATGGCGATCGGCAACTTCATCCTTTCTAGACACTGACTCAGAAAACACAAGCGTTTTAGCTAGTGGTGGGCCGTTATCGGCGTTAACGTGCTGCGTTAACGTGAGACTCTTATCGGGCGATAAAAAAATATCGCCGTTAATCTATTCTCAAAGTTGGGTTGGGAGCTGGGTCTAAACTACGCAAGATATGATGACTTTCACCTTGATATTTTAGCGCGGATGACGTATACCTAGTCGAATTGCACTGTAGGGGGCGAGAACGAGTCTTCAACTTCTGTGAAATTACCACATCAAATGAGACATGCAAACATGGATGCAGCTATGAAGCCGCTTCAGGGCAGGTGCGTTGCTAGACCCTTTTTACTGGGGCATGTGAGTTATAATTTACTTTGATAATCCCGAAATAAAGACATTAAACTATATGCAACAACTGAATTGACGCTTCTAAAAGCAATGCAGTTTAATGGAAGACTATGCACGCAGAAATCCACGCCCGTGCGCGTCTGTGTATTTAACGGCAACGCGCACGTCGTGCAGCCTTTTGCGCAGAAGTACTTGGTTACACAAGTTTGTATAGGTAATTATGTTGTAAATGCAATTGTCAAGCAGTTTGTGATGCATTTTGGAAACAGGAGATGAGCGCCTGGTCTAATGCACCACCTGGCCCGTTCTCGAAGACTTACTTTTAGCCATTATTTGGGTAGCACACATATTCTGAATGCCTTCATCAGAATTCAAATTAGCCATTTTAATCTAGATTAATTCCAAGATTTAATCTAGATTAAAAAAATTAATCTATGCCCACCCCTAGTTTTAGCGTTTATTTTACAATAATTACCAATAGGATAAAACACAGGCGGTAAATATAAACACTTTTATATTAGTTTAATGTTGAAATTAACATTGTTTTATACCTGAACTTGCTTTTGTATATCAACATGCTTTAGACATATTTTATTGGCTATTTATACTAGTAGCCTGTTGCGATGATTTTTCACGACCCAGATTTTTTTTGTGCCCTCCCAGGCACTTGGTGCCCTACGCGCAGTGCGTGGGCGAAACGCCGGCGCTGGTCTCTTTCACCCATTGTCTTTTTAGTGAGTGTGAGCTCATGTGTGCACAACTATGCACACACACACACACACACACACACACACACACACACACACACACACACACGCCTCACTAACATGCACATACAAACATAGTCGAGCACACATCACATAAAAACACATTTAGAAGGTAAAATGTAAAAAAGGTATGTCACAAATGCAATACTACAATATATTAATAATATAAATCATTTTTAATAAGAGGAACCACTAGAATTTCTGCCTAAGGTGGCCCATTTTAACTGAAATTACTGGCTCATTTTATCTTAACACATTTAGGTAAATTGGGCTTTTTTGTATATAAAAATCTAGAATATTTAGCAAAATCAGCATTTTATCTCACAGAGGCCATCAAGACATGGGTTATGAATCATTATTTCTAAATGTGCATTTGTTTTTTATTGATTTATCATCCTTATTATTGAAAAGTAAGATTGGATATGTCAGGCCACTCACCTTGCTTTTTTCTGTCACGGTCTCCAAATGAGGCAGTGGCCCTCACCCCGTAGCAACCTCAGTCTAATAAAATGTTTTGCTAAATGTCAAGAACTGTTATGGCAACAGTTTGAAATTCTTTGCAGTCATTGACTGTTAACTTTTAAGGAGATATGGCACTCAAACCTTAAATGGCCCAATTTACCTGATATTACCCTATATACAGTGCTGTATTTCATGAATGCTGTTATGAAAAAGCTTTTTTGATAATTATTTATCACCTTTCCTATGTCACATTCATACCTGTCACATCCTTTCTAACATGCATTACATTTTAACATGGACAGTGAGAGACTGAATTATTAACATATGAGAAAGGCTCGGTCATAATTTCACAACTGCGTCACTGACTAACTCATTAACAACTTAGCAGTCATTTCAGAGCACAAACTGGATGTTATTCAGCAAGTGAAAGTGTAAGTGCAAAGAACAGAAGATACTAGCAATGAAAAGTTACTACTCTTTTCCTTATGAGTTTAAAGTACTTAAATATTTCTGTTTCTAAATTGATCACTGATTTAAATCATATTTTTGGCTAAAAGTACAACATTCGAATTCTAATTTAAAATTGTAAATTGTATAAAATAATATTTTGAATATAACCAGAAGTGTGAGACGAATTCCTATTTGAAGTTGATGCTCAAAAAGGGAAATGCTTTTCAAGCCAGTTTTCCACACACAGATTAAACCAAGGCCTGGACTAAGAAGAGACTGCTATAACTGACAGTGAAATTTAATCTTGGATTTGACATAATCTGTGTCTGTCTTTTACTATCAGCCAAGGAGCAGGCAGCACAAAGAAGGCCTCTTTCGAAAAGCTTTTATGAATAAAATTCAGTAGACGAGGCATCCAACATGCTGAGGAAAGCCTGCATTATCCTGTGGAACCAATATATAAAATATGTGACACAAAATGAAAGATTTCCTCTCTATTGTGCAGCATGCAGTAGGAAATACTGAATAAAATACTAAAACTTCTGAGGAAACAAGACAAATGACTAGTTTCATTTATATATTTGCATATATATTTTTTATAATTCAATATTTATGCCTTTCAGCTTTTTATGAATGAAATGTGACCACAAAACCAGTCTTAAGTAGCACAAGTACAGTATATTTGTAGCAATAGCCAAATTCTATGGGTCAAAATGATAATTTTTCTTTTATGCTGAAAAATCATTAGGAGATTAAGTAAAGATCATGTTCCATGGAAATATTTTGTAAATTTCCTACCGTAAATGTATCAAAACCTAATTTTTCATTGGTAATAAGCATTGCTAAGAACTTCATTTGGACAACATTAAAGGCGATTTTCTTAATATTGTTTTCAGATTTCAGATTTTCAAATTGTACCTGGGCCAAAGATTGTCATATCCTAACAAACCACAAATCAATGGAAAGCTTATTTATTCAGCTTTCACGTAATGTATTAATCTTAATTACAAAAAAACTGACCCTTATGTTTTGTGGTCCAGCATCACAAATAATGAAAGCACATTAAAATATGTATTATTTAATACATTTGTTATAATACTAAAGTCAATATGATCTTGCACACATTTAAAAATGAATTAATATCTTGCAAACTCTAAATTAATTTGGCTCAAGATCAGTCATAGTTGTTGACCTTGAGTCAAAAATAAGATCATTGATTGCTTTTTGGCTATCTCTCGGGAAGATCTGGAGGGCCTCTAAAGTAATCCTCGCTCTCTCCGTCAGCAGCACAAGTACAAACCAAAAATAGGTTTAAATTGCAGATGGTCAGTTGTGTAATAAGCGTAGAAAGATAATTTGAATACATGACATTTAATGGATCACAATATTCCGTCAGCCTAAATTGCATTTTGTGGGTCATATATGACCTTGGGGAAATTTCATTCATTCACTTCATTCATGAGGATCTTTAATTCTACTCTCACTGTATGTGTTTTTGCAAATGAATGAGTGTAATTTCTCTGGTAATGCAGACAATGCATTAGTGAAAAGACATTACCATTTATGACAATATCGGCTGCTGCAATTAATGCCTCGATTTTCTACGGTAGAAAAAAGTGCAGTTCCATTTTTCCACCAAAAGCAGGCAGCACTGAGATGCGTCTTGGGTTCATAATGAAATACTGCTCTGTTAGTCAGAGCCATTACAGCAGAAGTGATAGTGTGGCTGTTTGGCGACTGGGAAAAGCAGGGGAAGGGTGTACAGACACACTTTTGCTGGTGAAGATTTGAGAAACAGTATCAAGTTCTTAGTATTTAGAGGCTTTGTCAAACTTTTTGAGACGGCACCCGCAGTGTAGTGTTTAAAACTTCTGGAAGGACAAAGGGCAAGATTGAGCCCTCCCTTAAAATTAGTTACAGGATTTGACTGCTAGAATGACTCAATGCTTTATGTCATTTCTCGCTCTCATTTTCGCTTTTCTCATTTTCCTAATTTGCTTTCTTTCGCTTCCTGGCACTTGTATGGATTTGACCTAGCCATATGACGCATCTCAGAAATGGAAGAGAAAGACAGAGAGCTGGTTGCTGCTGGAGCAGATAATTATATTTATCATGATGATGATAACCCACTCTCTGCGTTAAATTTGGACTTCACCGAGCTTCCGCTGTAGATTATCTCAATTTGACTACCCTGTGGGCCACCATCAGCGCATGTGGGTCTGCAAAGTACCGCTAAAGACTTACTAAAGAAGCGATTACCTAAAAATGAGGTACTTCTGTCTCATTTTATTAAATTACACATTCAAGTATGTTTAGTATGTGTCTATGTCTTTGTAGTAATTTAGCTACAGCAAAGATATTTAAAATATGAAAGGTGACAGAGGTCGCTTCAAATTATTTTGTCACAAAGCTGTTCAGAGACTCTCTACATATGAAACACCTCACATATTATTTATAAGCATTACAGAAACTATACTATGTATATCATACTATGATGATTATAGTTTTGACATTTTGACAAGATGTAACACTACTTGTACTGTATACTGTTATATTTTTTTTACTTGTATAGTGCCAACTTCTGATCAAAATGCATCATCATTGTATAAAATGATGCTAGTGGTAAAACTGTTACTGTAACATTGTACTGTATTATTTATAAAAGGGATGTGCCCAAATTTGAATACCGTATATATGGGGCACTGAAATCTTTTTGATTGTGCACTCGCTTTTTGCTTTCACTTTTGAGATTCTCGATCACATGCACTTACCACACATTTAATGAGATTAGATGTTTGTCAGTGGTGCTTTAGATCTGCAAATTATTCGCCATCATCCTATCTCTCCTTACTCTTTTTTAAGGTAAGTGAAATTTGATGTACTGTAATGTAACATGCCATCGATAGCAAGTGGCTAACTCTGTCCCTTTAGTGGCGCCATAGAACGCGTTATTTGTTTCCGTGCCTTTCTGAATATGGATTCAATATTTGGGAACATATGTAATTATTATGTTACTAAAAAATTATAATCGCAATATACAGGTGCATCTCAATAAATTAGAATGTCATAGAAAAGTTAATTTTATTTCAGTAATTCAACTCAAATTGTGAAACTTGTGTATTAAATTCAATGCACACAGGCTGAAGTAGTTTAAGTCTTTGGTTCTTTTAATTGTGATGATTTGGCTCACATTTAACAAAACCCACCAATTCACTATCTCAACAAATTAGAATATGGTGACATGCCAATCAGCTAATCAACTCAAAAGACTTGCAAAGGTTTTCTGAGCCTTCAAAATGGGCTCTCAGTCTGGTTCACTAAGCTACACAATCATGGGGAAGACTGCTGATCTGACAGTTGTCCAGAAGACAATCATTGACACCCTTCACAAGAAGGGTAAGCCACAAACATTCATTGCCAAAGAAGCTGGCTGTTCACAGAGTGCTGTATCCAAGCATGTTAACAGAAATTTGAGTGGAAGGAAAAAGTGTGGAAGAAAAAGAAGCACAACCAACCGAGAGAACCGCAAGCTAAATCGATTCAAGAATTTGGTAAGCTTCACAAGGAATGGACTGAGGCTGGGGTCAAGGCATCAAGAGCCACCACACATAGACGTGTCAAGGATTTGGCTACAGTTGTCATATTCCTCTTGTTAAGCCACTCCTGAACCACAGACGATGTCAGAGGCGTGTTACCTGGGCTAAGGAAAAGAAGAAATGGACTGTTGCTCAGTGGTCCAAAGTCCTCTTTTCAAATGAGAGTGTGTTTTATATTTAATTTGGAAACCAAGGTGCTAGAGTCTGAAGGAAGGGTGGTTCATAGATCAAGTTGCTTGAAGTCCAGTGTTAAGTTTCCACAGTCTGTGATGATTTGGGGTGCATTGTCATCTGCTGGTGTTGGACCACTGTCTTTTTTGAAAACCAAAGTCACTGCACCCGTTTACCAAGAAATTGTAAAGCACTTCATGCTTCCTTTTGCTGACCAGCTTTTTAAAGATGCTGTTTTCATTTTCCAGCAGGATTTGGCACCTGCCCACACTGCCAAAAGCACCAAAAGTTGGTTAAATTACCATGGTGTTGGTGTGCTTGACTGGCCAGCAAACCTGAACCCCATAGAGGCAGTGCCACAGACTGATCACCTTCATGCCACGCCGAATTGAGGCAGTAATTAAAGCAAAAGGAGCCCCTACCAAGTATTGAGTACATATACAGTAAATGAACATACTTTTCAGAAGGCCAACAATTCACTAAAAATGTTTTTTATTGGTCTTCTGAAGTATTCTAATTTGTTTTTTTTTGTTAAATGTGAGCCAAATCATCACAATTAAAAGAACCAAAGCCTTAAACTACTTCAGTCTGTGTGCATTGAATTTATTTAATACACGAGTTTCACAATTTGAGTTGAATTACTGAAATAAATGAACTGTTCCACACACACACACACACACACACACACACACACACACACGTTGGGTTTACATGTTTTATGGGGACATTCCATAGGCGTAATGGTTTTTATACTGTACAAACCGTATTTTCTATCGCCCTACACCTACCCTATACCTAAACCTAGCCCTCACAGGAGATTGTGCACACTTTTACTTTATCAAAAAAACTCATTGTGCATGATTTATAAGCCTGTTTCCTCATGGGGACCTGAGAAATGTCCCCACAAGGTCAAAATCTACTGGTATTCCTATCCTTGTGGGGACATTTGGTCCCCACAACGTGATGAATACCAGGTTACCAGGTGCACACACACACACACACACACACACACACACACACACACACACACACACACACACACACACACACACACACACACACACACACACACATTTCATTGCAAAGACAACTAAAAACTATTTCTTGTCTAGCTCATGCTATAATTAGAATATAGGGCCTATACAGAGTGTTTTCACGACGCGTCATCAATCAGCCATATTGGTGGCACTGAAACTAAACTTACATATTTTGCTGATTATTGCTGCTGAAAAATGTAAATTATTGACATGATGAAAAAACATTTAGAGTACTACAGACTGCCAACAGTTAAAACAAATCAAATAGAAGAGTGCAAAAAACTGTCTGAGGAACAAAAGGCGTTTGTAGTTGGTCAAACTGAACCAGGATTTCCAGGGCAAGAATCTTGACAGCATTCGTATTTGTTCTTATCATTTCCAGTCAGGTAGGTGAAATATTTGGCTAATATCTTAATTAATACTGCTCGTACGTATCTTTACGACCTATTTACTTTTATAAGCATGAGCCTCGTCAGATTGGTCGTGGCGGTGGTGTTGCAACAATATATAGTGATATTTTCAATGTTACTCAGAAAACAGGGTACTGGTTTAATTCATTTGAAGTACTTCTGCTCAGTGTTACTCTGTCAGATATGCAAAAGAAATCTCTCCTATCTCTTGCTCTGGCTACTGTGTATAGACCTCCAGGGCCGTATACAGATTTCCTAAAAGAATTTGCAGATTTCCTCTCAGACCTATTGGTTAATTTTGATAAAGCATTAATTGTTGGAGATTTTAACATCCATGTTGATCATGCAAATGATGCATTAGGACTTGCGTTTACTGACCTAATAAACTCTTTTGGAGTCAAGCAAAACGTCTCCGGACCCACTCATCGTTTTAATCATACACTAGATCTAATTGTATCGCACGGACTTGATCTTACTGATATAGATATCGTACCTCAAAGCGATGATGTTACTGATCATTTCCTTGTATCGTGCATGCTGCGTATTACTGATGTTAACTATATAGCTCCGCGCTATTGTCTGGGCAGAACTATTGTTCCTGCTACCAAAGATAGGTTCACAAATAACCTGCCTGATTTATCTCAGCTGCTCTGTGTACCCATAAATACAAATGAACTAGACAAAATGACTAGTAACATGGGCACTATCTTCTCTAATACACTAGAAGCTGTTGCCCCCATCAAGCTAAAAAAGGTTAGAGAAAAACGTACTGCGCCATGGTACAACAGTAATACCCATTCTCTAAAAAAAGAAACTCGTAATCTTGAGCGTAAATGGAGAAAAACTAACTTAGAAGTTTTTAGAATTGCATGGAAAAACAGTATGTCCAGCTATAGACAGGCTTTAAAAGCTGCTAGAGCCGAGTACATCCACCAACTCATAGAAAAAAAAAAAAACAATCCAAGGTTTTTATTTAGCACAGTGGGTAGATTAACAAATAACCAAATGCCACCCGACCTAAATATTCCTGCACAGTTTAATAGTAACGACTTTATGAATTTCTTTACTGATAAAATAGACAACATCAGAAATACAATAACAAATATAGATACTACAGCAACCGATACTTCAGCATTATTCATTACACCCAAAGAAAAACTGCAGTGCTTTACAACTATAGAACAGGAAGAATTAAATAAACTTATCACCACATCTAAACCAACAACATGCCTATTAGATCCTGTACCCACTAAATTACTAAAAGAGTTGTTACCTGTAGCAGAAGTACCGCTTCTTAATATTGTTAACTCATCGTTATCTTTAGGTCATGTCCCAAAACCATTCAAACTAGCGGTTATTAAGCCTCTTATTAAGAAACCACAGCTAAACCCTAGTGAATTGGCAAATTACAGACCTATTTCTAATCTTCCATTTATGTCTAAAATTTTGGAAAAAGTTGTCTGCTCAATTGTGCTCCTTCTTGCAAAATAATAATCTCTTTGAAGAATTTCAGGTTTCAGGCCCCATCATAGCACAGAAACTGCACTTGTAAAAATCACAAATGATTTGCTACTTGCGTCAGATCAAGGCTGTGTCTCATTGCTAGTTTTACTTGACCTTAGTGCTGCGTTCGACACTATAGATCATGACATACTTATAGATCGATTACAAAGCTATACAGGTATTCAAGGGCAGGCTTTAAGATGGTTCAGATCATACCTGTCCGATCGCTACCACTTTGTTTATTTAAATGGGGAGTCATCGCAGCTAACACCAGTAAAGTATGGAGTGCCACAAGGATCTGTCCTAGGTCCTCTGCTATTTTCAATTTACATGTTACCCCTTGGTAATATTATTAGGAAATATGGGATTAGTTTCCATTTTTATGCTGATGATACTCAACTATATATTTCAACAAGACCAGATGAAACTTCTAACTTAGCAAAATTAACAGAATGTGTTAAAAATTTGAAAGACTGGATGACCAATAATTTTCTACTATTAAATTCAGATAAGACCGAGATATTACTTATTGGACCAAAAAACAGTACACAGAATCTCTTAAACTGCAATTTGCAACTAGACGGATGCACTGTTATTTCCTCTACAGTCAAAAATCTGGGTGTTATATTAGACAGCAACCTGTCTTTTGAAAATCATATTTCTCATGTTACAAAAACAGCATTCTTCCATCTTAGAAACATTGCCAAGCTACGGAACATGTTACCTGTTTCTGATACAGAAAAGTTAGTTCATGCATTCATGACGTCTAGACTGGACTATTGTAATGCACTACTAGGTGGTTGTCCTGCTTCTTCAATAAACAAGCTACAGGTAGTCCAAAATGCAGCTGCTAGAGTCCTTACCAGGTCAAGAAAATATGATCATATTACCCCAATTTTACGGTCTCTACACTGGCTACTTATTAGGTTCCGTATCACTTACAAAATATTACTTCTGACCTAAGGCCCTTAATGGTTTAGCTCCTGCATACCAAACTAGTCTCCTTCCACGCTACAATCCCTCACGCTCCCTAAGGTCGCAAAACTCTGAACTTTTAGTAGTACCTAGGATAGCAAAGTCCACTAAAGGAGGGAGAGCCTTTTCACATTTGGCTCCAAAAATCTGGAATAGCCTTCCTGATAACGTTCGGGGTTCAGACACACTCTGTATATTTAAATCTAGATTAAAGACTCATCTCTTTAGCCAAGTATTCACATAATGTATCTCATAACGTTGTACTTCAGTTACATCTGATCAAATGCACATCAACATTTTTCAGCTTGGGCAAAACACACAATTTTTGCTTGGTTGGAACAGCAGCTACGCTAATTATTTCTCTATTTGTTTCTCTGTTTCTGCCATGGGATTTCCATCCCGTGGTAACTAGGAATTACACAAGATTCAGCCCGGATTCAGAAGAAGAGATGATGCCAACCCCTAAGAGGACCGCCGATGATGCCAGCCTTGAAACAACATACAGCACTACATAATTTTTCTACAAGTTTGATTGCAACACATAATCATTACTATTAGTGTTCATCATCTGTTTTTGATTACATTTTTAATATTTATACCATATGTACATCGACTTAACATACAGTAGTCACCACTAATAAGCTACTAAATATATTGTATTAGCCTACATTTTTTGTACAGCTGCTTTGCAACGATTTGTATTGTGAAAAGCGCTATACAAATAAACTTGAATTGAATTAAATTGAATTGAATAGTTTGTCAAAATATTGCGGACTTTCCTGCTTACTAAATCCTTCTCTATATGATTTAGCAGCTTCCACATATTTTTCCTTGGTTTAGACAGCATAAATTAGCAGAACAACGTATTTGTTGTACATTAACTGTGCAATCCATGATGTTGTTTACGTCTGAGTATCGCCAATATGGCCGTGCATCCGGGTAACTGACCAAATCCTGACATAAGTGCAAACCCTCTTTTTGCTTTTGTTTTAATTTGTCCAAGCAGGACATATTTCATTTTACATATTACATTTGACGACAATGTAGCATAACACAAAACTCAATTATCATTTTGCTTATAAATGGCTCTAATCCAAACAAAGGCTTTTTTGGAGTGCAAAATTATTAACTATTTTTAGGGTGGATGATCAATCATATTTCCACTGTTATTAAACTTTTTTTTTACTTGCAGATTAATGTTTCTTCTTACGGAGTACAGAACTTGTGTCACAGATAAGCAAAGTTTCTTCCACTTTGCGTTTGTTTCCAGATGCCAAAGACAGCTTTTAAGAGCAGCTATTAATTTACTTTAATAACCCCCTCATCATGACTCACCCTCCCAATGAGTGTCCATATGTCTTCCTCGACCTGTTGACTCAGTTCCGGATTGTCCGAGCAGCAAAGGCCTCTAGTAATTATACAATGCGGCACGAACACAACGCACAAACTCCACGTCATTTTCCAAACAATGCAGCTATCAGTGTAGCTTCACTTCCATTTCGGTTTAGTGCTTGACTAATTAGTCTGCTGCTTGAAGACAGAGGACAGAGGCTTTAATTGATAAACATTGGGACAAAATTATAGAGAAGCAACCATGATGCCATGGCAGTTCTTAATCACAGGAAATAAGCCTAGGAATGGAGGATGATGAGTGCCATTAGGCCCAGTGCATGCTGGGTAAAGAAGCAGTTATTAGAGAAACATTAAATTAGCGTAATTCTCACTCACAAAGGAACAGTCTAGAATACGTGTGTGTGTGTGACGTAGGGGTGGGAAAAAGAAGAAAAAGAGGGCGGAAGACAGTCTGTGCAGAAGGGAATGAGTCAAATCGAAGTGTTTAACACAGAAATCAGCTGCTTCTGTTTTCAAAAACTTATATATACATAAGTATATGAATTTTTACTGTTTTTGAAATACACAACAAGTCTGCATTTATTTAATCAAAAATGCTGTAAAAACTAAGATTGTAAAATATTACAATTTAAAATTGTAATAATATATTCCCGTGAAAACAAAGCTGAATTTACAGCAGCAATTACTTCAGTCTTTACTTGAATTGATTTCTGTAAGTGTAGAACAGAGAACAGAACAGCAGCGAAACATTAATCAACAGAATCAGCCTTAAAAATGACTCACACACACTTCTACTGAGGCAGAAAAATCATAGTCACAAACCTTGTTACTCGTCATGTTTTAGTCATCTGCTGATATGAGAAAAAAAAGAAAAATTTCTAACAATAACACCAGAGCAAGCTATTACTCCATTAAAGGGATAGTTCACCCAAAATGAAAATTTCTGTAATTAATTACTTACCCTCATGTTGTTCCGAACCCGTAACACCATCTTTCATCTTCGTAACACAAATTAAGATATTTGTGATGCAATCTGAGAGCTTTCTGACCCTGCATAGACAGCAACGCAACTACCATGGTTCAAGGCCCAGAAAAGCAGTAAGAAAAAAATGTAAATTTTTAGTCATGCAGAATTGCAATCAGGCTTGGCCATAGTGCCACGTAAATGTCAGCAACAAAAACAACAAAAACTTGTTTTGTTTCTTGAAAATGACCTTTTCTATCAGAAAATCTGGCATATCTGCCTGACATTTGTTTCACGTCCTCACTGCAAACAGTTCTATACAATTTGTATGACGTATATCTTTATCATGTGATAAATATATACACATATCTACACATTTTACCACCAATATTTTCGATAATCTGCAGCAGTGCTTGCACTGTAGTACCAGTGTTATATAAGGTGTGTGTGCACTCACAGCTTTAAAACTCTACGAAATAAACTATGAGTCATCACAGTATGCGCTGTGGACATGTGCAATTCTCTTACCTTTCTCTGCCTTCATAAAAAACTATTTTCCGTATATTCACACATAACTGGCCATTACACAGCACAATAAAATCCTCCAAAACAGCAGTCATTTGCTGTCATATGGAGTGACATAATAGTTGTGAGACTGAAGGGATCTTGGTTTTGCCCTAAGCATGATGGAAAAACAATGTGCCTGGCTCAAATGTGACACGTACTACTTTCCCTCAAGTCTCTTACCCCCTCTAGATATGGGCCTACACACAGATCTGACACATAACGCTCATTCACACTCCCTCTCTGGTGCTGCACAATCCATAAAACAGTGCATCAGCCACCCACCGACTATGAGAAAAAGATTATTACTACATTCAAATATAAATACTCCCATATTGTATAGTTTGTGGAAAACAGCAGTGAAAAACAGTATACAAAGAGTATCTTGATGACCTGCTACTTTGTATAAAATAGGCACTTTATGGCTCTCGAAAAGTCTCGAAAGAGGAATTGTATATGGCAGTGAAGTGATGTAACAGATGTTACAGTGCCTTATTCATTATCCTTATAGAACTTATATTTTCACGTCAGCATATGAGTAAGAAAAATTCAAATAAACACTCAGAGAAAATGTACAAAGCTGTCACTGGGTCGGTACACTAATTTAAAGAAGCTAAAAGTACATCTTTGTACCCTATGGATAGTATGCACATTGGGACGCAGGCTTTGTCTTCTAGGAACTGAACTAGGCAACATAAGAACAAATGTACACATCCGTATTCTGTTCAAAATGTACACCTCTGGCTCTTCTTGAGTATCCCTTAGAGTCCCTCAGTTGTCCTCAGTGTGAAAAGATTTATCTCAAAATCCTACAGTCATTGCTGGAAAGAGTTCAAATATACAAAAATGCCGAAAAAAAAACAAAGAATTTGTGGGACCTGAAGGATTTTTCTGAATAACAGCGGGCAGTTTAACTGTTCAGGACAAACAAGGGACTCATGAACAACTATCACTAATAACTAACTTAAAAAAAAAAAAACAGCTGTGGATCATTCATGTAACAACAGGGTATTAAGAATTAAGTGTATGTAAAGTTTTAAACTGGTCTTTTTTTTTTTTTTATAAACTTAACTATTACTTTCTCTTGTGGACTATATGTAAATGTCTTTTATGTGAAATATTATTTAGGTCAGTACTAAATTAAAAAATAGCATGCTACCATAGTGATACTTTTGAACCTTTTTTTTTCTGAACGTGTGCCAAACTATAATCAATATTTAGTATACTAATGCTTTTCTGATTTATACACAACCCTAAACTACATTTTTCAAATGCAAAACCCAGACATAAGAAAGAAATACGTGATAAAGAGTTCATATAGATATTTATATATTTACTCATTTGCAATTTTACACAACACAGTGGACCAACACCAGCAGCTGACATGGCACCCCAGACCATCACTGACTGTGGGTACTTGACACTGGACTTCAGGCATATTGGCATTTCCCTCTCCCCAGTCTTCCTCCAGACTCTGGCACCTTGATTTCCGAATGACATGCAAAATTTGCTTTCATCCGAAAAAAGTACTTTGGACCACTGTGTTTTATCAAGGGCAGGGTCAATGCAGCTAGCTATCAGGAGATTTTGGAGCACTTCATGCTTCCATCTGCTGAAAAGCTTTATGGAGATGAAGATTTCATTTTTCAGCACGACCTGGCACCTGCTCACAGTGCCAAAACCACTGGTAAATGATTTACTGACCATGGTATTACTGTGCTCAATTGGCCTGCCAACTCTCCTGACCTGAACCCCATAGAGAATCTGTGGGATATTGTGAAGAGAAAGTTGAGAGACGCAAGACCCAACACTCTGGATGAGCTTAAGGCCGCTATCGAAGCATCCTGGGCCTCCATAACACCTCAGCAGTGCCACAGGCTGATTGCCTCCATGCCACGCCGCACTGAAGCAGTCATTTCTGCAAAAGGATTCCCGACCAAGTATTGAGTGCATAACTGAACATAATTATTTGAAGGTTGACTTTTTTTGTATTAAAAACACTTTTCTTTTATTGGTAATTATTTGAAGGTTGACTTTTTTTGTATTAAAAACACTTTTCTTTTATTGGTCGGAAGAAATATGCTAATTTTTTGAGATAGGAATTTTGGGTTTTCATGAGCTGTATGCCAAAATCATCAATATTAAAACAATAAAAGGCTAGAACTACTTTCAAATGTGTGTAATGAATCTAAAATATATGAAAGTCTAATGTTTATCAGTACATTACAGAAAATAATGAACTTTATCACAATATGCTAACTTTTTTAAAAGGACCTGTATATATATAGCGAAAGTACTCATACCCCTTCTTTTATATATATATATATATATATATATATATATATATATATATATATATATATATACACATACACACACACACACACACACACACACACACGGTCAAGCCCAAAATTATTCATACCTCTGGAAAATTCTGACTTGAAGTTACTTTTATTCAACCAGCAAGTTTTTTTTGACCGGAAATGACACAGGTTTCTCCCAAAAGATAATAAGACGATGTACAAGAGGCATCATAGTGGAAAAAAATATTTTTCAGCTTTTATTTACATATGAACAAAAAGTAGCATGACCAAAATTATTCATTTGCAAACTGTCACAGTCTATGGGAAAATCCAAAGTTCTATACCGTTCCAAATAGTCCAAGCTGTTCTAAAGCATCCTAATTACCCTGATTCATTGGGAACAGCTGTTTTAATCAACTCAAAAGGGGAAAAATAGAAGCATGGCTAAGACAAAGGAGCTCACTGAGGACCTGCGGCTGTGCATTGTGGCTGCTCACAAGTCGGGAAAGGGCTATAAGACCATATCTAAATGTTTTGAAGTTCCAGTGGCTACAGTGCAAAGTATTAAAAAATACAAGACGTTCTGCACTGTGAAAAATCTCAGAGAACGTGGTCGGAAGCCAAAAGTGACACCTGTGCTGGCCAGGAGGATAGTGAGAGAGGTAAAAAAAGAATCCAAGGATCACCACCAAGGCCATCCTGATGAATCTGGGCTCTGCTGGTGGCAACATCTCAAGGCAGACAGTCCAACGGACACTGCACACCGCTGGGTTCCACAGACACAGACAAGGAGGACACCACTTCTCCAGATAAGGCACACAAAAGCCCGCTTGGCCTTTGCAAATACTCATCTGGACAAAGAAGAAGACTTCTGGTCTTCTGTTTTATGGTCA
The DNA here is from genome assembly GCF_049309525.1 of Garra rufa. Classification (NCBI taxonomy): domain Eukaryota; kingdom Metazoa; phylum Chordata; class Actinopteri; order Cypriniformes; family Cyprinidae; genus Garra; species Garra rufa. The sequence continues at coordinate 46,311,704 of NC_133363.1, read as the reverse complement.
GATGAAACAAAAATTGAATTGTTTGGCCACAATGATGTAGCCTTCATTTGGCGTAAAAAAGGAGAAGCCTTCAACCCTAAGAACACCATCCCGACTGTGGGAACCTAATGTTTTGGGGATGTTTTTCAGCCAGTGGACTAGGGAACTTAATCACAGTAAACGGCACCATGAAAAAGGAGCAATACATCAAAATTCTCAACAACAACATCAGGCAGTCTGCAGAGAAACTTGGCCTTGGGCACCAGTGGACATTTCAGCACGACAACAACCCAAAACACACAGCAAAAGTGGTGAAGAAATGGTTAGCAGACAAAAACATTAACATTTTGCAGTGGCCCAGCCAGAGTCCTGACTTAAATCCAATTGAGAATCTGTGGAGGGAGCTAAGATCAGGGTGATGGCAAGGAGACCCTCCAACCTGAAAGAGTTGGAGCTCATCGCTAAAGAAGAATGGGCAAAAATACCAGTGGAGACATGCAAAAAGCTGGTCAGCAATTGTAGGAAACGTTTGATTGCTGTAATAGCCAATAAAGGCTTTTCTATTGATTATTGAGAAGGGTATGAATAATTTTGGATGTGTGTGTTTATTAAATGAGTTTGTTTAGCAAAAATATCATCTTGTAGTCAACATGAAGTGCACAATTTTTCTTTTGCACTTCATTCACACATATGCCTTTTCTCTAATTGATCCTTTTCTATTTCATTTCACTTTTCTACTCTAAGTCTCTACATCTGTTCATAGTCTAGTAGTGAGCAAACAAGACTGCAGGCATGAAACCTCATTACTGGGAAGAGAGAGTAAAAGCAAGAGCAAGACAGAGACAGACACATGCAGGGAACAAAGGGGGACAGCTTGAGAAATGAGAGGAGAACAAAATGAAGAGGGACGACACAGACAATTTATGAAAAGAAGCAGGTGAAAAAGAGCAACAGGACGAAAAGCGAGAATTTGTCAGCTAAAGATTTAATGTTGCTCCTCAAGTGAATAAAAGCTTTATGACCCTCAGTAAAGGTGATAAATAAGAATAATAGAGAAACATCTATCACTAAGCAGACTCGGACACACACACAAACACAAAACTTGTTTCATCACGAATGAAATTCCCCAAAGCAGATTTGACTACTACAGTATTAAAGATTGCTGATCACAGGCTTTAGCAAAAGGATCAGATAAACAAATCACTATCAAACCATCTTTTGACAATTCTCTCCAGACATCTACATTATTGTCTAGCTTATTTGTCACGGCTTTGCCCCAAATGCATCACCATGAGAAAAAGTCTATTGCTGAGAAAGGACTGATTTATCGCCTTGTAAAGAAAGACTGGATATCAGATGAAGCACACCACCTAGGTACAAGTAAAAGTACCTCAGTCATGTCACCGAAAACCTCCGGCAATTTACCATCCTGTCATTTGTTTAGTGTTTTAAACAGAAAGCCATTTTGATCCGTCTGCTAATGCTTGAACCTTTAGTTGGGTTTAGGGTTTAGTCATTTAGCATCCGCTGTGTGGCCCTTGATAAGCACTCTTTCTTTTTTTAAGCCTGACAACCAAATGTGCATCATCAATCCTGCCTTCCTCTTCGGTTGCACTGATTAAATTCGCTACATGTTGGCAGCAACAGGCTCTTGTAAGGTGCTATGTGACAGTAATTGAGATTATGATGATGCACTTCTTCATCATGCTGTCATTATTAATCATGTAAGTACTTGTTGCGTTAGCATGGTGCCGGTTGCGGGATCTGCACAGAGAAAAACAAACAGGGAGCGTCACTGTCACTGCAACAAGCTGTTCCTTCATCTGGTCCAATAGCAGTTTACTCATGTAACAGAGATAGCGGCCAATGCGATGTGCGTTTCTCTCTCGCACACACACTGTCAGAACGAGCATGAGCCACAGCAGCATACAGAGACAGCAAAATGCCCTCCAAACAAACCCTTCAGAATACACACTAGAGAACTATTTCTTGAGGTGTACACACACTGAAATATGAAAAAAGCAACTCATATTATATAGCACTTTAAAAAAATGTTCCACCTACTTCAAATTAATTTCAGTAGATAAGTTAAGTTGCTGCCTCAAATGTTTAAGTAAAATAATTGTATGAACAACTAATAAAAAAACTTTTCTAGTTGAATCTCATAGAACTTAAAAAATACATTTGAAATTAGTTAAATTATTTTGATGAGTTAAAGTAATGGGGGCAGAAAAAACCCACGTTGCCATGAATTAAAAATAAATGAGTTCTATTTTTATATATTTTAATATTTTATTAGGTAATATATTCCTTTGATGGTAAAACTGAATTTTCAGCAATTGCTCCAGTTTTCCTTGAAAAATTATTCTAATATGCTGGTTTGGTGCTCAAGAAATATTTCTTCTTATTATGAATTATTAACAAGCATTTTTACATGATTCTTTGATAAATATAAACATTAATTATTTAAAACATAGTTAAATATAAAAGCAGAAAGGATAAATGTTTAATTTAATGCATCATTCCTGAATAAAAATAAATAAAATTACTGACACCAAACCTTTGAACAGTATGGATATTTAATATTTAGTACTGTGTGTGTGTGTGTATTGTTCATACAATTATTTTACTTAAACATATATTTAGTACTGTGTGTGTGTATGTGTGTGTATATATATATATATATATATATATATATATATATATATGCTGCGTTAACGTGAGACTCTTATCGGCAATAAAAAAAATATCGCCGCTAATCTATTCTCATAGTTGGGTTGGGAGCTGGGTCTGTACTACGCAAGCTATGATGACTTTCACCCTGATATTTTAGCGCGGATGTATACCTGGCCGAATTGCACTGTAGCGGGCGAGAACGAGTCTTCGAACCTGTGTGTATGCCTACTGTGAAATTACCACATCAAACGAGACGTGCTAACATGGATGCAGCTATGAAGCTGCCGGGTTTGCTTCAGGGCCCAGTGAAAATCTTTGTTAAGAAGTGTAGTTCCTAATCTTATCAGCCTAGAAACTCGCAGCTTTGCATTTCAACCGGTCTTAGTACACGATATAACTACAGAAGAGACAAGTTTTAAATACAACAAATATGGAAACTCGTTGGTCATTTTTGAACGCGATGCTATTGGTCTCATAGGATTCAATGATCTATGCTAAGCTATGCTAAAAGTGATATCGCCAGAACAGGAAAACGGCTGAATGGATTTCAAAACGGTAAAAATCAACTTATTAACTCGGGGGGAGTTGGAGAATGTGCCTATTTCCAAAAAAAGTGGAATGTTCCTTTAAAATTCTTAATGATCAAATATATTTTGATCAATATATTAAAGAAAATGGACCAATATATGAGGATAAGTATGCAAAAGTAATTACAAAGCTCAAAAATACATAAATATGATTTAAAATCTATGTCTCGATGATATATTTTTGGCTTTTTATATTCTGCATTTTGAAATAAATATATGTGAAGATATATCATTTCCCTGTTTAGGTCAATTAGCACCATTGTTCTTGTGTGGAATGAAAACATCCATTATCATGATAGCAGATTCAATTCATTTGTCTCTCTTAACAGGTACTAATACATTGGCACCACTGAGGACATTGTCACCTCATCAGTAATGATTTGCTTTGGGGCTACATCCGTCCACGCTAGTGACCCGATGAGGAGGTGTGCAGATAAAATCATGCCCAACCCTCCCTTCCCCACCATGTCTCCACCTTCCATCTGAGCACCGCCTTCGAGCACACGGCTCAAGTCAACAAAAGACACGGGGTCTTTGAATGTGCAGTGGACCTCTGTAACAATTCATTCAATATGCATCTCTTGCTTATGTTCTAATGAATACATACTGCATAAACACAGCTCTATCAGCCAGTTTTGTTGTTTTATTCATGCACTGCTCTCTTAAGGATTTAGCTGCCTGCATTAACATTGATTACGGTTAGCTAATAAGAAGAAATAATTAGAGCCGGATCTGTTTGTGAACAAGCAGTCTTTCATAAAGTCTAATGCAAACAGTGTGTGTGTGTATATATGTGTGCTGGTTTGTTCACCGTCAATATGGCCGATGTCTGTTTGTGTGTGTGTGTGTGTGTGTGTGTGTGTGTGTGTGTGTGTGTGTGTGAGTGAGTGAAAAAAAAAAAAAAACATGTTTGATCTTTTTCTGTCAATCTCCACATCTGTTCATTGATTATGAGTGTGTGTATGTGCATGTATCACTACAGTGTGTATAAATTGGCAGGCCATAATTAAATGCACAGACCTCCTCACTATCTCCACCTCCAGCACCGCGCCAGTGACGCACGAGCCAGCAGCAGGAGAGTGAGTCATACAGCCCCCGGGGAGCCGCACCCCTCCTTCCTCTATCTTTCTCTGCCTCTCTCTCCTTCTCATTCATTCCTTTTGCTCTCATTTTTTTCCTTGTCCTTTTTCTCTGTTGTCCTTTCACTCACTTCAGCATTTCAGTGTATCGTTAAAGACTCTCGTTTATACATCGCCTTGTTTGTTTGTTTTTCTTTGTTTGTGCCACATAGTTCTGTTCTCTCTGCTTGCTTCTTCTCACATACATGCAAGTTTATTTGTTTAGCAATTTTTCTACATTGTTTCAAAACAGCTTCATATAAAAAGCTTACAATTAAAAGCATTCTGTGAACAGCCAGAGATTAGTTTGTCAAAGTAATGTCCATATGACAGAAATATACAGCTATAATATAATAGGTAGGTTAGGTAACTAATGGTTAGTTAATGTAATCAGTCAAGCAGTCACAATGAACATGTTATTACAGCTTGTGCTTATGATCATTATGTGACCCTGGACCACAAAACCAGTCAACAATATCCAAAAATACATTGTATGGGTCCAAATTATCGATTTTTCTTTTATGCCAAAAATAATTAGGGTATTTAGTAAAAATCATGTTCCATGAAGATATTTTGTAAATTTCCTACTGTAAATATATCAAAACGTTTTTTACTAGTAATATGCATTGCTAAGAACTTCATTTGGACAACTTTAAACTTTTGATTTTTTTGCACCCTCATATTCCAGATTTTCAAATACTTGCATCTCTGCCACATATTGTCATATCCTAACAAACAATAAATAAAAAGGAAAGCCTATTTATTTAGCTTTCAGATCATGTATACATCTCAATAAAAAAAAAAAAGACCTTTATGACTGGTTTTGTGATCCAGGGTCACATATAAGAATAACAACATACATTTTAAGAAATGAGAGAAAAAAAAATAGAAAGTGTACTGGTAACTTTGTGTTAGGACATTATTTGTTAAATGCTTATATGGACCGATTTTTGAGATTTATACATGAATCTGATGGTGCAAAAAAAAAAAAAAAAAAAAATCGAAATATTGAGATATTGCCTTTAAAGTTGTCCAGATTAAGTTCTTAGCAATGCATATTGCTAATCAAAAATTAAGTTTTAATATATTTACGGTAGGAATTTTACAAAATATCTTCATGGAACATGGTCTTACTTAATATCCTAATGACTTTTGGCATAAAAGAAATATTGTAAAATGTCATGTTTTTTTTTTTTTAAAGAAGCCTCTTATGATCATCAAGGCTGCATTTATTTGATCAAAAATACAGAAAAAATACAATATAAAATAATGTTATTACAATATAAAATAATGTTTTATTCCTGTGAATTTTCATCAGCTGTTATTCCAGTCTTAAGTGTCAGAAATCATTCTAATATACTGATTTATTATTAGAATTATCAATGTTGGAAACAGTTGTGCTGCCAAATATTTTTATTTGGAACCTGTGATTTTTTTCAGGATTCTTTGATGAATAAGTTAAAAAGAACAGATTTTTTTTTTTCAAAATATAAATCTAACAATGTTTTCTAACAATTTAAATCTATGCTATCACTTTTTATTAATTTACCAATCCTTGCTGAATATAAGTATTAAAAAAGGAATGTCATGATCTGGGCTGTGGGGTTTCCCTCAGCCACCTGAGGTCGCTGTTCCCCTTGCACTGCACTTCCCTGATTGTTCACTCCTGTCTTGTCATTAGCAGTGATTACACTCACACCTGTTCACAATTATCTGGTCTATAAGAACTCTCATTTCCCACTACTCATTCTGGCTGCATTGTCTTCTGTGTGGTTTGTTTCTGTGTTACTTCCTGGCTCCTAGACCGTGTTTCCTGTTTTGTTTATCTTTGGTTTTGTATTCAAGTCGTGTTCTGTCGTGTTGGCCTTTTGTTTGTTCTGTTTGTTTGTGATTTGTTTGTTTATTTATATTAAAAATCCTTCCCCTGCATTTGGACCCAGACCTCCTTCTTTTCACGTGACAGAATGCAGCCAGCACAGATGGGTCCAGCGGGGAGGAATTTTTTTTTCAAGGAGGCGGCGTCCCCCCGTTCTGTTCCCGAGACGGGGGGGATGTCTTTTGAGGCGGCGTCGGCCGCTCGATTTGAATTCATCTACGCCTGCCTGGCTGAGATGGACGCCTGTAGGGCCGAGACTGCGCGGATGCGTCCCTGCTTTGCGGTGGGGGCGGAGAGGCTCTTCCGCGGGAAGACGGCGGGGTCCGTTATCTCCGTTCCTGACGCGGCGGTGTCCGCTATCTCCGTGCCTGACGCGGCGGTGTCCGTTATCTCAGTGCCTGACGCGCCGGTGTCCGCTATCTCAGTTCCTGACGCGCCGGTGTCCGCTATCTCGGTTCCTGACGCGGCAGTGAACGCTATCTCTGTGCCTGACGCGGCGGTGTCCGCTATCTCCGTGCCTGACGCGGCAGTGTTCGCTATCTCCGTGCCTGACGCGGCAGTGTTCGCTATCTCCGTGCCTGACGCGGCAGTGAACGCTATCTCTGTGCCTGACGCGGCGGTGTCCGTTATCTCAGTGCCTGACGCGGTGGTGTCCGTTATCTCAGTGCCTGACGCGGCGGTGTCCGCTATCTCCGTGCCTGACGCGGCGGTGTTCGCTATCTCCGTGCCTGACGCGCCGGTGTCTGCTATCTCCGTTCCTGACGCGGCGGTGTCCGTTATCTCAGTGCCTGACGCGGCGGTGTTCGCTATCTCCGTGCCTGACGCGCCGGTGTCCGCTATCTCCGTTCCTGACGCGGCGGTGTCCGTTATCTCAGTGCCTGACGCGGCGGTGTTCGCTATCTCCGTGCCTGACGCGCCGGTGTCCGCTATCTCCGTTCCTGATGCGGCGGTGTCCGTTATCTCAGTGCCTGACGCGGCGGTGTCCGCTATCTCCGTGCCTGACGCGACGGTGACCGCTATCTCCGTGTCTGACGCGGCGGTGACCGCTATCTCCGTGTCTGACGCGGCGGTGACCGCTATCTCTGTGCCTGACGCGCCGGAGACCACGATCTCTGTTCCTGACGCGGCGGCGACCGCTGTCTCTGTTCCTGACGCAGAGGCGACCGCTGTTTCTGTTCCTGACGCGGAGGCGACCGCGCTCTCTGTTCCGGACGCGGCGGTGACCGCGCTCTCTGTTCCGGACGCGGCGGTGACCGCGCTCTCTGTTCCTGACGCGGCGGTGACTGCGCTCTCTGTTCCGGACGCGGCGGTGACCGCGCTCTCTGTTCCTGACGCGGCCCTAACCGCGCTTTCTGTTCCGGACGCGGAGGTGACCGCGCTCTCTGTTCCGGACGCGCCCTGACTGCGCTCTCTGTTCCGGACACGGCGGTGACCGCGCCCTCTGTTCCTGACGCGGCGGTGACTGCGCTCTCTGTTCCTGACGCGGCCCTGACTGCGCTCTCTGTTCCGGACGTGGCGGTGACCGCGGATGTTCCTCTGGTGGCGGGGTCCACTCACGGTTCTCCGCTGCACAGACCTGGCCCGCCATCCCTCCCCCTGATTCGCCTTCCCCCGTTCCTCTTCCCTCCAGACTTGTGGAACGTCTGGAAGCCGTTCCGTGGGGAGGGGGTACTGTCATGATCTGGGCTGTGGGGTTTCCCTCAGCCACCTGAGGTCGCTGTTCCCCTTGCACTGCACTTCCCTGATTGTTCACTCCTGTCTTGTCATTAGCACTGATTACACTCACACCTGTTCACAATTATCTGGTCTATAAGAACTCTCATTTCCCACTACTCATTCTGGCTGCATTGTCTTCTGTGTGGTTTGTTTCTGTGTTACTTCCTGGCTCCTAGACCGTGTTTCCTGTTTTGTTTATCTTTGGTTTTGTATTCAAGTCGTGTTCTGCCGTGTTGGCCTTTTGTTTGTTCTGTTTGTTTGTGATTTGTTTGTTTATTTATATTAAAAATCCTTCCCCTGCATTTGGACCCAGACCTCCTTCGTTTCACGTGACAAGGAAAGAATAAAAATGTACTGACCCCAAACTTTTGAACAGTAGTGTATTTTGTTAGAAAACACTTCTATTTTAAATAAATGCTGTTCTTTTTAACCTTTTATTGATCAAAGAATTTTGAAAAAAAGTATTGCAGCTTCCAAAAAAATATTAAGCAGCACAACTGTTTTAAACATTGATAATAAATCAGCATATTAGAATGATTTCTGAAGGATCATGTGACACTTAAGACTGGAGTAATGATGCTGAAAATGTAGCTTTTTCATTATTATTTTTTAAAAATATATTTACATAGAAAATAGTTATTTTAAATTAAAAAATAATTTTTCACAATATTACAGTTTTTCTGTATATGTGATCCAATAAATGCAGCCTTTAAGAGCATAAGAAACGTCTTTAAAAACCATTAAAAATCTTACTGATCCTAAACTTTTGAGCGGTGTATAAATAAGTAAAAAAGAATATACATGGTTTTAAATTTATAGTGACTATATATATATATATGTGCCACATCTGTAAAATATATTACTTTGCCTGTAAAATGTATTGAAATATATTTCTGCATTCATGCAAAAATAGCACTGTTTCCAAAGGTTTTATGTGGAATGAAAAAACATCCACAATTCAGAATACAGGGGAAAAAAACTTTGAAAAATCAATATTTAAAATTCCTTCATATTAGCACACTACATTGGGCTCCATTGTTAGGACATTGAGACTTTTTCTGAGTGTACACAAGCCCAGTGCCAAACCACTGGCCTGTGAAACATCCCACCAGCCTCAATGAAACAGCCAGAGGGAGTCCCATTGTACTGACAAGCCCTGTTATGGACTGCGGATCTCCTGCCAACTCTCCCTAGGTCTTTCATATTGACTATTTCAAGGGGGGAAAGCATATTTACCAGCATCCCATAAATCTGACCCTTCCTCGCGGCTCAGTAAGACTCACTGGCAGCCTATTGACGGTTGATGTGGCAGTATGCAGAGTGAGATGGGTGTGGGTGTGTTATCAACAGATGACACACCATCTGGACACTAAAGGTAATGGCGAGATCAAGCACATGGCTGCACACATTTGCTGCCGCAGAGTCCCTACGATGCTTATTAATCATTTCAGATGTAATGAATAAATAATTCCATGAAGCCACATGAATATGACAGGATTGTCCTAACAGAGTCTTAGGGTGTGAGTGAGTTCATGTGTGTGAAAGAGCTCGTGAGATGACATTGAAAAACTGTGTAGACAGTCGTAGGAACCGCAGTGGCCCCTCTCTCTCTCTCTCGCTCTCTTTCTCTCTCTCCTCACCCACACGTGTGCAGTGGGGGGTGAAAGTGTGTGGGAGAGAGTCCGGTTCCAAACAGGGTGGTAAATCGTCAGGTCCAATAACATCAGCTCTATAGCACTACAACAAAACCACAGAATGAGAGAGGAAAAGAAAAAGCGAGTGGGTGGCGTCATCAGACTAATGCGTATTGACATTATGGGGGATTTTAAATTAAATGGGAAATAAGTTTGCATTATTTATTTTTTAAAAGGATAATTAAATCTTAATTCATTAGCATTCTATAGGCCAAAAGCAGGATTTGACTATTTTTATTGCATTTGGCAAATGTACACTCTTAAAAATAAAGCTTCCAATTGGTTTGATGCCTGCCATAGAAAAAACATTTTGGATTCCCCAAAGAGTCTTTCAGTGAGCAGTTCCTACACTCTCAAAAAAAGGCTACAAAAGCTATCACTTGAAAAAGTACACGTTTGTACTTAAAGGGAATGTATGGCTTAATATAATATATTATATTATATATATCTTACTCAAATATGTAGTATAAAATCCATGAAAGATTTACATTATTTAAAAAATCCATTAAGGACTATGGAGGGCGCCATTATTTTGATTGTGTAAAATGGTTGAACTCAGTGAGCTACTGGTGCTACCTGTTGCTAATTTTACCTCAACACAACTTAAAAATAAGCAACTTGAAAAGTAAAGTACTCAACTTGATCTCATGATGAAAACGTACCTGTGGGAACTTTTTAAGTGACTGCAGTTTCCAACAGAAAATGTCCACTGAGTGCCGCTAAAAGAGTGTTTGGTTTTTTCCCCAAGAACAGATGAACGTACATATGGTATGTTTTATGTGACATTGGTTTTGTACGTGTCACCGCAGTTCTGACTTGAAATGTCTGTTGAGTGGTGCTATAATTTTATAGCTCTGTGACATTTTAAAATAATGTACCATCTGCACTACACCTAAACCTATCCGATAGTATGAACAAAAGTGAATGGGACATAAAAATGCAATCGCAAGCATGCCGTTTTAGCTTGTTTTTTGATCTCTCATCTTTCAGATTTGTCATTGTGAGTCATGTTTATCGTAGGATACGTACCCAAGGATTCCACATCCTAAGTCCAATTCTGTGCCAGCTGAGTTACTGAGCAAGCTTGTTACGTCTGGAAAGCGAAACATATAGAGCTGTAATTATAACTCTGTACAAAAACAATTAAAAGTGCTCACTGTTTTACTGCCTCTAGTGTTCATTTCTGTCGGAAACTGCAGTTCTATGTACTTATTGGTACGTGTTTTGCATCTTGCAAAAAAAGTTCCACAAGTACATTTTTGTCATGAGATCAGGTAGAAAATACTGATACGATGCCACATTGTGCAGCTTTTGGTTGTAATTTTCACTTGAAGGGCAACAAAAGAAGCAAAGTAAGTCTTCACTGCTTTCCTAGCTGCTTTCCTAGCGCTAAGAAGAGGAGAAATGAATGAGAAGATGCCTGTGGACGAATAAAACTTTCTAAAGACCTGCGTCTTTGTTCTCCTTACTTTAGCCCTGATTCCTTTGAGGCTTTTAGTAGACCACAGCTTATGAAAGGGCTTACAAATGGCAAAAAAAAATGCTAGATGGCATCCTGGCAGGATGTAAACATGTCGATGTCTCATCATGGTGCTGCAGCCACTAAAGCAGTTTCTCAGCATGGATTTCCCTCGATATCAGAAGGCATTTAGACTCCTTGTGGGGAAAAGTCATTGTTACGAATTTGGTTTAAGTTTAAGCCTATGCTCTATTGCCATCTGTAAGCTCTTTCAGCAGCTGTGGTCATCGTATCAGTATTTTATTTTTCGAGTTGTGTTGCAGTAAAATAACAACAGGTAGCGCCAGTAGCTCACAGAGTGCAACCATTTCACATCATAAAGATAATGGCACCCCCATAGTCCAAAATTTGAAATAAACAATATGGATTTTTTAAATAACGTAAATCTTTCATGGGTTTTCTACTACATATTTCGATAAGAGACATAATTTGTGTTATATTAAGCCATACAAGTCTTAATACCCGGAGCTGCCTTTAATATTAGAACCTTAAAGGTACATATTAGTGCCTAAAGTGTACATTTAAGTACCTATGAAGGTACTGGGACAGTACCTCTTGAAAAGGTACTAAAATGTACTATTTAGATATGAAAATGTAGGTACAAATATGTTCCATTAATGTACTAAAATGCACTCTTTAAGGGTAAATAAGGTACAAATGTGTACCTCTTGAAAGGGTACCATCCTATTGACAGCTTTTGTACCTTTTTTCTGAGAGTGTATAAAATTCTTCTCAAAGTACCATATAAGGTTCTTAATGAAACCATAGATTAAAAACCTCACAATCAAAACTGAAGAAGCAGCAGATCTTTTCTTCCGTTTTGTGGCATACGTGAGTGTAATGAGTTATTGAAAAAGATAAAATTTAGGGCAGGGACTTAGTTGTATCCTTCAGATGTTGATTGAATTTTGAAATGTGCGCTGCACTCAAATGTAGAGGAAGATGATTGCAAGCTTGGCGGGGTGGGGTTTAAGTGGTTGAATGATTGAAAATGATCGAGAAGTCCTGCATACGTCACCAGAGATAAGTCTGTCATTTTCACCGGAAGGTCCAGTTGTGACATTTTCATGAATAAAAAAAATATATAGAGGCATACGAATTATAAATGAATTGTTGACAATAAAATCTTGAACATGCATTTAGAAACAGAAAGGATGAATTATTTCATGCCAACTTTGTAGATTTGTAGTATACTGCAGATTCACTGACTGGGTGTGAAAAGCTCTCTGAATTGGCACATTTGTGCATGAGCTTGAGAAGCGGGAGCAAGCGTCTATATAAATTTGCCGCTGCCTGCATTATTTATCTTTTTCACTGAATTACACTTCACTTTTCATTCATCTCCTCTACTCCTCCTCTCTCCCCTTCTTTCTCTCTGTGCTTCCGTCACACCCAACAGACCCCCTTCTCCCCTTTCATCATTCTCCTTTTCCTCCCAGAACACGTTCAATTTCAGGCCCCTTCGTTCGTTTTCTCTATTTACATTCACAATACATCAGTTTTTCAATCAATACTAAAAACGTGCACCTCAGACTCAAATAAAGCCAGCTAATCTTACAGGGATAAAGCCCAGAAGAAAAGTCAATAGAGTTTCTCTCTGCATAGAACAGTTAATGTGAAAATGGCTTTAAATGTCGAAATCATTTCCACAATTTATATAGTTTGCAGGCTTGCGAAGCTTAGAAATTAAAAGATGTAAGCTAAGACAGAGAGTGTTTCATTAAGATACGTGTGAGTTTGCAGAGAAAAAAAAATCACATATCAAAACAGCAGGTATGAGAGAAAGAGACAGCTGTTGAAAAAAAAAAAGAAACTACTATCCCTTTTTTATTTAAATAAATGTTAAACGATGTTAAATCATGTCACCTCAATCATATAAATGTGGGATACAAATATAAACTTTCCAAAGTGATCTTGTGATATATTACCTTTGTTGCAGTGGATATGGTTAAATCTTTGAACTGACATTACTTCAGATATTGTTTATGCATTAAGATACTCAGCGTTTCATTGTCTCACTATATACTGCAAAGCTGCTGCTCTTGTGTAGAGCAATAGGATATGTATCAATATCAATGACACTAAAAAGGGCACTCGTCCTGAAAATGAATCATTCAGCATGTTCTTTTCCTCCTTGATAGCTGCCTTTGTCTGGTTCGGCCCCTATCTGCTTCTAGCTGTCAAATCATCTGTGGTAAAAGAATATTCAAATGGTGCACTGGACCCCGAATGTGTCAAAAGTGATTCTGTAAGCCATGTTTTTGATCTTCCAACATTAATGACATGTAGGCCATTCATCAAAAGCGTGGACGCTTATAAATCACGCCAGGCTGTGATTTTTCACTCTAAATTGAATCTGCAGGGAGGTAGTAAATGGCATGCTATTTCAAAGACAAGTAGCCATAGAGGAAATCTAAACAGCTTCATAAGTGTCCGGATGTGCAGAGCACTGAAGTGGACTGCAAATATCAGCTTGTCAAAATTATTTCCTCTAGTTACCAATTTTTTTAGCCTTTTTACAAGTTATAAATAATACAGTTGAGGCCAAACGTTTACATACACTATATGCAGAATCTGCTAAATGTTAATTATTTGACCAAAATAAGAGGATCATACAAACAAACTGCATGTCCTCCACTGTTCTGAAAAATCCTTTAGGTCCCACAAATTCTTAGGTTTTTCAGCATTTTTGTGTATTTGAACCCTTTCCAACAATGACTGTATGATTCTGAGATCCATCTTTTCACACTGAGGACAACTGAGGGACTGCTATTACAGAAGATTCAAATGCTCACTGATGCTCCAGATGTTTCCATTCTATATCATATCATTCTCTATAAAAAAGTGGGAAACGAATCAAAATGACAAAATTATCAAGTGATTTCTCTGTATGTATGTATTTGCATGACAAAAACATAGCATAAAGAAAAGACTACCCAGTTGTAAAATCGAAGGAAGATAGATCTCACTCTCTCCCATAGGTTGTGGCATGTTGCCCTCTACAGCAGTTACATAAGCCTGGCCAAACACTGTATCACTCATTTATACGATCACTGATCAAAGCTTGGAAGAAAAAAATCTTTCTTTGGCAGTATAATCATTTAAAAAAAGCAAAAACAATAAACAATAAAGCCTTGTAAGGCTGCAGGGGCTTACCATAGGCTTACCATAAAATTTAAACAGCCGATTGTGTACTTTGTAAGTGCTCTATTACATTGATTGTATAGTGTATTGGCAGCGTTAGTCTGACTCACATCCATGTATGACTACATTCCATCGCTGGCAATTTTAGAGGACAATCCATATGTGCAATGGAAAGTTATTATGGCATTTTAAAGGTCGCTTAATGTGGGCGCCCACAGCTGTTGGTTCACTCTAACAGTCTTAAAAGATAATGTACCTCTGCATATGCAATTCCCACCATGAATGTGGACCGTTCCATAAATAGAACCATCAATGATCTCCATGTGTCACTGGCAGTTCATTTTCCAACACTGGTACATTATTTATTCTCATAGCTGTGCACAAATGTGCAAACATCCATAAAGCACACATTTAAACCATTACATTAGCTTTGTTGATGACACGCCAGTACTACCTCAGCAAATGGCATTATTATGAGAAGATTATCATCATCATATAACTTCCACCTAATGATAACATCAACGGAAATGTTATGACTAACTATAACAAGATTTTTGACGCTTGCCCCAATTTACTTTACTAAAGTGAGCTAATGCAATGCAATTTCAACATCCTGTCACAACTTTATTTTATTCCATGCAATCAACTTGAATAGAAGTTTACCTAATCCATTTGTGTTGGGTAAGGTGATCATAGGTCCTCTTTTTCCCAGACATTTCTAAATTGCCTTAAATGTCCAGTTGTTGGCTTTTTAAAAACATGCATTCTACAGTCCTTTTACATTATATGTAGACAAACTTGCATTGCTTTGACCGCTGTCTGTAGAGCCCACCTTTTCTCACGCCATGATTGGTTGATTATATACAATGCCTCCACTCTATTGGTCAAACTACTTTTCAGTCATCACCTACAGAATGCATGAAAACAATATGAAAACAGCCAAAGTTTAGAAAATTTAGATCTGTAGCGCAAGTCTTGTTCTCAGTATGCTCTGCTTGGGACTGCATGGGAATTGCACACACACACACACACAAAAAAATTAATGTGTCTGGCTTCCGGTCTTGTCTGCTTCCAGTTGTACAAAACAGCTAATTTTGCTGATTTATATTGCAAACTACTGTGCCTTACCATATTATTTTAATGTATTATATTAATTATGAAAACAATGGTTTGTAGTGCATACTGTTTTACCGTTTACTGCACTTAGGTATTCTTCTCGTTATTTCCCCATGGAGGCTTATGAACCAGAAATCTAACACATTACCAGAAAACAGCTTACTTCCGCATTGAAAAATAAGGTACAAAGCTACTGACATTGCTTTCTACTAGACCAATTGAGGGATATTGTTTTAAATAATGTGACTGGGATTTGTATTCACTGTTCATTTAATAAGAACAACCCTGAATCATAATGTTACAACATTTACACAAAGGTTAAAAGTTGCAGGCCTTATTAAAATGGAAAGGTGGTGCTTGCATGTTGTCAAACTGACAGGGGAACTCTGTTTGGATAGTACTCTGTGTTAGCAAGTCTCGCTTCGCTTTGTTTGTACGTAAGCGTGGGCAGGAAGCCTCTGTCACATATCCAATCTAAGGGCATCCCTCCCACGGCTAGCTGTCTGAATCGATTATAAATGGATTAATTTTTTTAAAGCGCCCTTGGAAGGCTTCGGGTGCTGAAATTATGCTTGCTGTAGCGAGAGAGATTCATCTGGGGGAACACCAAGACACGGTGGATGCCGCCTCATTAACTCCCAGTCAGAGCCGGGAGAACAAACGATCAGTTTGCACCGCCGCCGCCTTTGCAAAGAACGCCAACGCGGCGTTTCCCATCCCGCGACTTACGCAGCACTGGGCGGAAATGATGGAGGTGGAAGAATTTCTCTTTCGGCTTCAGGAGATCATCGTGGGATAGGTCATTTATCAACAGAGTGCTGTTCATTCTCTGAGGCAGAACGTACCTCTTCAGTCGCCCGCTCCTGTGAGACAATCGACGTCCCCTGGGTGAAGTTAACGTAAACAGACAGTTGGTTGCAGAAACACTATCTTTTTCGACAGCCATGTAAAGCCACTGTCAACTCGCTCTCACCATGAGCTAATCCAATTCGTTCATGTTTAACACTACAGACATTCTGAAAGAATCCACATGGCAGAATTCTCTTAACTTTCATTATGGAAATACTCATTAACGTTGTACGCGTCAGCAAAACATGCCAAGTCACACATTAAAACGACTTAACGCTGCTATTCTGCATTATGTCCTGCATTAATGAGCAAAACAATATAGGTAGAAATGGCATTAAAACTTTAGATCGAAATACAAACGTTTCTTTAATTACACAAGTGAAAGAAAGGTTTAAGGACGTCTACAATAATTTAACTAATGGCCCTTAAGCTGTCCTACTCTCCGAGAGAGCCAAAATAATTTTGGTAATGAATGAATGGTAATGAAGAAAAATGAAGACAAGGAATAAAAGGCCAGTGCCAGGATAATCTTGCATTTTTGTGAATGAGCACTCCTTTCTTGGCCCAAAGAAAACAGGGGGGGGGGGGGGGGGGGGGGAGTAATTAAGAGAATGCCTGGGCAGTTTTGGAACTAAAGGCTTTCTACATTCCTTTAGGTAGCCAACTAATTACCTGTTTAGCTAATTACCTGTCAGATGCGGCTTTCTCAACGATGCTTTCTGCATCCCTGCTCTTCAAAACCACACTGAATAAAGGCGTGTCGCCCCGGGGCAACAAAGTTGCACTTACAGAACTAGCGCCCTGTAAACCAATTTAACTACTGCAGCATGACACTTAATACGTGCAAAATGAACAATTTTCATTTTAAAAGGAAAAAGATGTACTCCACTTGGAAACATTATAAAACGAAGCTTGAAAATGAAAAAAGGAAATGTTATTGCAACACCCCTTTCTTTATTGTTACAGATTCCAATTTTAGTAGATAGGCTACTATGGACATATAAGTTTCTTAAAGGAATCAAAAGTGCTTCATCATTCGTCTTTTTTTGCACTAAAGTAGATGAAAAAAAAGTTGAAAAAGTTGTGGATGTGAATGACTGACAGCCTGAGTTGCATTAACTTTCTTAGTACGGAAAAAAGTTGGAAGTGAACGGTGAGACATTTTCTAAAACAACATATGGGTGAATAATAATGAAAGAAAGATCATTTTGGGGTGAACTAGGCTTTTAAAATGTAAGTTTTCAGTTTGTTTAAATTGAAACTACTGCTGACAAAAGCGAATGTTCATTGCATTTACCGAACAGAGACTATTTAACTATCCCTAACACACTACAAGGTTTCAGTGTTCATGCAAACCATGACTGCGAACACTCCTGTACTCATGATAAATTAAATTATTGCTGAAATTGCTTTTTTATTCAAAGGCTATAAAGATCTCCCTGACATTTAGTAAAGAATTGTGCATTAAATATAGAAGACGTAACTTTACATTAGATGTGGCATATTAACGTTGAATGTTTGCAATGATGCATTCTAAACTACATTTTTAACTGAAATAGTGTTTACTTCTCGAGGATATTTTAAGATACCATAACTGTGACCTCTCAGTTTGGATTTTGACGTCGCATCACGTTGTATTTTTAGATAGTTCACAATGGATAACAACATAGTACACAGAAACACTGTATTGTAAATGTTTATTGTGCATTAGGCCTTTGTAAATAAACGTTTGCACCAGCTTTCAGTAATGATATATTTCAAAACATCCTGTCATAATGTCACGACCTGGGTGCGGAAGAGGCACATTAGCTACTCAATAAATCTAGATTAGACAAAACATGTATAATATGCATTCGAAGTCGCTTTTTCACCATGCGCTGACGATTCAAGCGCCAGCTGTTCCCTCTGTGTATTTCATGGTGTAATTGCATTTAGACGTTTCGTTAGTGAGGCAATGCACGTCGTGATGAGGATCGTTGCTTCCTTTGTGTTGCGCTGTCAGTATGCAGCTGCATCTGGAAGGGACCGGTCTCCCGCTCCCCGTGTTGTCTAACCCTCTCTACCCGGCGAAAAAAAGTACTATTTCATTCATCCCGTTTCCTTCCATTCATCTGGGCACTGCAGCGTAGCGAAGACTCGGGGTTCGATCAGCACGAAAATTCTTATCAATGAAGAGGGTGACGTCAATGAGCTAGAGTGACGTGCGGTCACGTGGGCACAGTGGGGCCGAAATAAAAACACGGAGAGCTGACCGTGGTACTGAAAATATCCCCATAGCGCCGTGCAAGAAAAGCCAACCATACGGCTTACACAAACGAAATCACTGTACAAACAAAACAGCAGCATTCAAACAAAGAATTTATTGTTGAAGCGGATTCTTACACGTAAATCGCGAGAATAACTTAAACACAAAAGTTTGAAGAGGACACAATTGGTGCGTCGGACTGCGCTGCCACTGACAGGATTCCCGGTAAGTCCCGGCTTTCTTTTTATAGTAACAGGCAACAGCAATGGCAGAAGCCGTGGGAAAATAAGTGTATATTGTTATGTGGACTGTAGAAACTAAATAAAAACGTAAAGATTTTGCTACAGTAGTTTACATGTTTAAAAAAAAACATTAACTGGCTAAAAAAAAAAAAAAAAAAAAGAAAGAAAGAAATATTAGAAACGTGTAGTAAAATGCATTCTAAAACATTTTGAGAAAAAAATAAAGTTGAGGAAAAAATGTAATGTAGAAAGTAAAAGTATAACATTTAATAAAATCTATTTTATAGAATTATTGGTTAAGAAGCAAATGCAACTTATTAAAACCACTTTAGGGACACCAAATATACCAATAATGACTTTTGCACTTAATGATGAAGGTGACGGGGAGGATCAATGGCACAGCTCTCATAATGATTTTTACCACGCCCTTGCTCATGCTTTCATCATCTTTCTCATCACCATAGCATCAGATACCCAAAATAACAACGTCGAATCCAATCACAAAAGCACACGAGAGACACTGAGATAAAAACATGTTGTTATGCTTTGGCTTGCCTTGACTTTTGCCTGTTGGAGTCGAATTTGACTTTAATTCTACATACTTATAAGCACCTGCTCATATGGAGCAGAGAAATGTTGACACGAAAGAGCATCCATGTGTTTTCATGTCTTTCAAATGTTGCTGATTGGGTTCAGTTTGTGATAGCAGTATGGCTCAGTTTAAATCTAATAGATCTGTCTTAAAGCAGAAGATTATAGGCCTACTTGAAGACAAGGCTTCTTAGAGCCGGATTACTTATGTGCTTTGTTGATGAGAACTCCCCAGTGTGCTCTGTCATTGGCGGCAGTGAAAGAGGGCGTTAGAGTTGTGGTTACATTGTGGAGACACGATTCTAACAAGACCAAAAAAAGTGGATCCTTAGAAATTAGTGAGGAGATAGACTGCTGTTTTTTTTATTAAAAATGAGTTAAAGTTTTTGACGTGCAAACTTTAGACGTGCAAATCCATGCATTCGAAGCCATTTGGAACATATTTGACGATTGCTGCAGTGTTTTCTCATGCAAAGACGAGTGAAAATCTAGTAACAACTATGTCGTGATGATTGTACCTTCAGCTCGGGATCGTTTAATTTCAGTGCCAGTTTCAGTAAAAATGAAAGTGAGAAAAGAATGCTGTTTTATTTATTACGTTCGTTGTTTTTGCGCTTACAAAGCTTTAAAATGCAAAGTCCATGCAGTGTTTTATCCTTTTTTTTGGATCCCAAACTTGCGTTTCATGATCATACTGAGATCCTCTGATCGTCTTTGTATTGCTTACTCATTAACCTCCCACGCATCGGAAGGGCTCCCCGCTAAGGCGCTTTTCCTCCTATACCTTATTAGCACCGCGCCGCGTGTTCGAGCAATCACATGCACAAAAGCGCTTCAGAGCCCTCACGAACCGCACCAGCTCAAGCCGCAGAGCCAATTAGAACGCCTTTGCAAAATCAGCTAAACAGCAGGCAATAACATAAATTATAGCTTAACAAAATATACCCCCTCCAATGATTAAACCATTTCTGTGCAAAATATAAATATGGTTTGGTAGAACGATCTCTTCAGAATAGAAAAATCCTCAGTGGATGACAAGGGACAAAGAAGTATTTGCTAAAGTGTACACAAATAAGCAAATGGGTCATGAAAAGCTCTCAGGTATCAAACGCAAGTCATAAATTTATAGTTAATATACAGTGAGTGTTGCATTCAGGCAGTCTGCAAAGAAGTGAATCATAAAATGTGTCCACCATCTTACCTGAGAAAAATCTTCATCTTGAGGTACATTGCTGTGCATTGATGTGTGATGTTTGCACTTAAATTAATTTATTCTAGTACAATTAATCAAAAGGACATCAAAACACTATATAAATATTTGATCTTTGACCATTTTTGAACTTCTGTCTTTCAGGTTCAACACATGTGCGGTCATGATCTGGTGCCAAAAAACTTCAAATGTCCCCTTCATGTTCCTGTTCATGTTATTTAGTCTCACAGTCAGTCCTGCAACCTTCAGTCCAGTGACAGCAGATACAGACACAGTAAGTGAAAACTATGCAGCATCCTCCTCTGCTCAGCAACAGCCTCAATACACTCAACAACCCGAGGAACAGGGCACGCCACACGAGGAAAATGAAGAGGATGATGAGCTTTTCAAAGACGTGGATCCTAGAACCCTAGCAGCGGTCCTTCTCGAGGCCCTCAACCAGCCCCAGAAGGAAAAGATGAGTGAACGAGAAGACGGGGGAATGGAAGTGGAAAAGGAGAAGGAACTTCAGGGCGCAGACAGAGACCGAGATGGTCACAAAGAGCTGGAGCTGGTCATGGCAGCAGCTGCAGCGCAAGGAAAAGACGAGGAAGAGGAGAAAAAAAGGGCTGAGGAAGAGGAACGGCTAACGGAGAAAGTGACGAGCCGCACTACCAGTCAGACGGTACCATTAAAAGAGCAGGTGGCCCCACAGGAGGGGCCCACAAAAGAAGAGGTGATCAAAGAGGAGGAGAAGCAGGAACCAGAGGAGGAAGAGCAGCTGAGTCCAGAGGAAGTGAAGAATCTGGAGACCATGTTAGAGGAGTTTCAGAGCTACAGCACGGCCACGAAGAGAGAGCGTGACACGAACACAGGCCAGAGGGAGAGTCGTGGGGAGTATTTTGATTTCCTGGACCGTAATGGTCTCATGAACAATGAGATCAAGCCTAAAGCTAAAGGCAATGACCTAGCACTGTCCAAGAAGAAGATAAAGTGGCAGCTCGAACAAGAGAAGAACAAAGTTCAGCCCATACAGAGAGGAGGCAACTTCATGGATGACTTTACCAACAACCCAGAGGAAGAAGTTGAGGAAAATCAAGAGGACGAAGAACAGCTGAGTCCCGAAGAAGAGGAAACTCGAGCCAAAGCGGAGCAAGAGGAGGTACGCAGACAGGCGGCAGAGGCACAAAGAGCCAAAGCAGAGGAAGAAAAGCTTGCAGATATTGCATCTGACATGCTCCTGAAATACATTGTGAAACAAGACAAGAAAAAGTATCAGGACAACAATGGTGCTGAAGATAAGCGCTCTGATGAGGAGCAGACTAGTGATGACGATGACGACATCGACCCACAGACCATCGATAAGCTGATTGAGATCTCCAGCAAGCTGCATCTTCCTGCTGACGATGTGGTGGACATCATTAACGACGTGGAGAAGAAGAAGAAAAAAGATGCTCCTGAAAATCTCCCATGGCAACGTCCTCTCGTGCCGCCTCCAGCCCCCGTCGCACCTTCTACGCTGTTACGTAAACCTCCTCCCTCGAAGCCTCCTCAACCAAACACAAATCCATTAAAAGCCTGGTTCAAAGACAGGGCCTCGGTCAAGCCCAGCAAGCAAGACATTTGGACGAGGCAGCAGTGGCCCTTTCGTACCTACCCTTCCTACAACTTCTATCAAAAACCCTACCGGGGATATTACCCCATCTACGTCCAACCTCCAAAACCAAAATCCCGCTACTATCCCAAGCCTTCTTTCTCCATCAACAACGTCTTGGGAAACTCGCTGGACTATGACTTTGATTACTCCCCCAGACGGAAGTCCAGACCCTGGGCGCAGGCGCGCCAAAGAGTCCAACCAGCCTTCCAGCGAAACCTCTACTTCCCTCACCCTCGGACTTTCAAAGCCGTACCCATGCCTAAACCTCGGTCGCCTCCGCGTCGTTGGCCATCCTTTTATTACCCAGCCCGAGCTCCTGTAGTCACCCGAGAGGATGATTACTATAATCCGCTGAGGCAGCCACCTCAGGACAGTGAAGAGGAGCTGGAGAACTTCATCGAGAGGGTCTTCATGAAACATCCCAGGATGTTTCAGTGAGCAGACTAGGGGGGGGGGGACAAAACAGAGCGATGAGGTGGAGGAGGAGGAGAAGAAAGCGAAAGGGAACAACTTAAAGACTGTTCATGGCCAACCTATCATGTTCTGGTTTCTTTTGCTGAAGTTCCGTCATACTCATTATTCGCTTCATATTCAAAGTTTACCATTAAGACAGAACATATTCAGGATCTTCATGTCCATCCACATCTTCCACCCTCCTCTCCCTGGAGAGACTGAAAGACCAGCTGCTGGAGCGGTGAGAGGAAAGGGTGCTACAAGATCTCAAATACCCAACGCTGAAGTTCTGCATGCCCCAGAAGGCCTTTATAAAGAAGCAGATAGCACCATGTTTCCGTCCAGTACAAAAACATTCAAGATGGAATCTTGAAAGACTTGCCATTATTATGTAACTCCATTAACAAAGTCTTATTTAAGTATCTTTTGTTTTGTTTTATATATTTTGGACATTTCAAATCCTAGTGGTCAATATCATTGATCATAATGTAGGGGGATAGCAAAAAAATATTCTAAATGCACCTTTAAAGAACGCAAACGCGCAAATTTATTCAAACAGAGAAACCATCACAGTGCCATAATGGTGAAATATATATGTTGTTTATTCTATACACCAAATGTATTAAGTCTTACTTGTACCTCAGAGTATTCTGCTTGAGCATTTACCATTTGTGCGTTCCCTTGTGAAACAAAGAGGACACACTCTAAGTCTTGTACATAGAATTAGTTTCTTATCGCTGTCTGCATTTTGAATTTTTTCCTTCGACGTGTTTATATCATTGTTTTTTACGCAAAAAGATAGAAAGTTGGTGCAAAGGACATTCATACATTCCAACGATTTCTAAGGAACAAATTTATTATTTCGTAGAAGCTGTTTTGAATACAACTTTTAATTGCCTTAAGACACTCTCTTCCCCTTTTCAGATGAGCAGCATTTTTGTCACAGACTGGCTGTAAGGTTTGTTCTCAAGCTCATAACCTGAAAAGCAGTGATTAGCCTTTCAACATGTTTTACAAATAAAACAAATATAAGAAGATAATTAAAAACATATATTTCATGTTTGTGGTTTTAAATGTGTCAAATGTTAATGGTTTACACAAGAGTAACCTCGCCCCTACGATAGTAAGGCCTACATCTTACCAAAATCAATGAGAGCTCAATCAAAATAGCATAGACAATCTATTAAATGATTACAGTTCACTTGGGAAGGAAGCAATCTAGATCTACTCAAACAAAACAATTCAACTGATTGAAACTGTCCCAAATGAAATGATTAAAAAACAAACTGGTGCTTGTCAATCTTAGAAAAGTAAGAAAACTCAAAGTAAGGGGGAGGCATACACCGTTCTGATTTTCTTTAAATGATTTGAAAGACTGTCAGATGAAAGCAAGGGGGAAAAAATGGTAGAGAATAGCTGAAACAGCGGAGGAGTAGAAGTTTCTGCACGTTACTGTAAACTTGCATCTAAAATGTGTTGCTTCTTTGAAGACATTATGAGCATTGAAAAAAAGTATAAAAAAAGACGAATGACTAGTGTATCCAAGTAAAAATGCCGTTAAGTCTTGTGTGAGGAAAAAATGTTTATGTCCTTTCTAGATGTATCTTGTACGTAACATAATAAACATGCGTTTGCTGGATGTAAATAACCGCATGTTGATGACTAGTTTTGCTACACAGAGAGAACTAAATAAACTTGACTATTTTTTATTAAGATTGTTTTTTAATTTCTTCTTGGAAAGAACATGCACACATCTCATACACTGGATATGACACACTCAAATTAAACACAGCACAAGTCGATACAAATAAAGTTTTGGTTTACCTTGTTTCAATACCAGACCATAGTACCATAATGGCTTATAACAGAAAGAAAAGTATGTTAACACAACAACAAGATTTGCGCACAGCACCAAAACAATTCTGAGATGGGACGGAAGTGAAACATGAACATTCACAGTCCCAGTGTGCAAATCTTTCAAAGATGATCTCTCTAATGAGCTCATTTGATCAGCAATTAGCCCAACAAACTGTGTGAGCCCCGGAGCCAATCAATGCCACATAACGTCTGCCTAATTGCATGCCAGGTTGAATTTTCTCTTAGCTTTGATATGCCGTACGTGAGCAAACGCAGACATGTATGTGCACGCACACATTATTAAGAGACAAAAGGATGTTGCAATAGGGCCAGAGGGTAGATTTACTGTTGAAATAGATTATGAATGGAAAGTGTAGGCTACGTAACAAGAAAGCAAGTGGGGCAGGGGTCTCGACTAATGAGAGACGGCGCACATTAGTAGTCCCACTAGGACTGCTGTGTGCAATCAAAGACTTTCAGCAAGGAAGGCTGTTCTAGGAAGAGATGTCCCACTATCGCACCACATGAGAGTTGTTTAGAAGGGAGGTTAGCTTTGCATTCATGTAAATAAACTTGGGATAGTTCACCGGAAAAACCGTTTCACCTGCATTAAAAGGCAGTACATGAAGCCCAAACCAATTACTTCTGTCCTTGCTGATGTTTAATTATTTACCACACTACAATAAATAACTTGAATGAGTTTTTAATTAGTCTTTAAAAAAAAAAGAAAAACAATACAAGATCAATTTACCTGCAAAGCAACACTGCATAAGGTATAAAGTTTTTTTTTTTTCAATTAAAATAAGTGAAAAATTCTACCAGTACAGTAAGATGCACTTATATAAAAACACATTCATTCTCTGACAAGTCATATCATATGGAGATGAAGTTTCGTTTCTCAAGTAAACTCTTCTTGTTTCAGAAATCTGGTAAATTGCACAAAAACACAGATGAAGAATATGATTTTTGTAGTGCCTTTAGATGTTTTTAATTCAATGTGACTGTGGGATAGTTCACCCAAAAATGAAAATTAGCCCATGATTTACTCACCCTCAAGTCATCCTAGGTGTATATGACTTTCTTCTTTCAGACTAATACAATCTGAGTTATATTTAAAAATGTCCTGGCTCTTCCGAGGTTTATAATGGCAGCGAATGGCTGTTGAGATTTTGAAGTCCAATAAAGTGCATCCATCCATAAAAAATATCCATATTTAGACTTCTCTAATCTCTAACTTCCTCTAACTATTGCACGCATGTTCACGAAAGAGTAGTGTTTCAGCGGATGATGTAGGTCGGACATAGGCGCAGCGTAAGCTCCGGTGGGAAAATGCTCGTGAGAACTAGGGGTTGGGAATCTTTCGGCACCTCACAACTCGATTCAAATCGATTCTTAGGGGCCCGATTCGGTTAAAACTCGATTCACAATTTTTGGATTTTCAATCACGGTTCACAATTTTTCATCATATGCATTTTTTTCTTACACAGGCACATCGGTTTGCTTCAGAAGGCTTTTATTAACCCCTCTGAGCCATGCGGAGCACTTTTATGAGTGATTGATGCACTTTATTGGAGATAAAATCTCAACAGCCATTCACTGCCATTATAAAGCTTAGAAGAGCCAAAATATTTTTCAATATAAATCAGATTGCATTCATCTGAAAGATAAAAGTCAAAGACACCTAGAATGGCCTAAGGCTGAGTAAATCTTGGGATAATTTTCATTTTTGAGCAAACTATCCCTTCAACCATATACTTAACTATTAGGCTAACACTATTCATATTAATATTAATTTTGTGATTACATGACAACCTCAAGGGTACAACGACCGCATTCAAACAGAGTTTTATGAAAAAGAACCTTCAGGCACAGTCCTTAACACTTGACAACAGAAATTTTCAATTCACAGTGTTATCAACAACAACTACTCAAGGCAAGGCTAGAAACAAACAAGCAGTGACAGCTACAATTTCCAATGAATAAATCAATAAAAAGAAAAAGTGATAAAGGTTTTCATAACAAGGACAGAAAATCAGGGAAACATAATTAGACAAAGAAAACGACAGGCTAATGAAATGACTAATGAAACAGTAATCAACAACAAAAAGGCTCGGAATAAAGAGATACCAAAGAAGTGGCGAGAGGTAGTCAATAATAATGTTAATGAAGAAAGTGTGGGGGTGGCAGAGAGAAAGAGAAATAGAGAGAATGGGGCGACGGAGAGGTTGATAAGGAGAGCGCAGCCCACGGAGGAGCAATGATTCATGAGTCACATGGTTGAGAGGTGAGTCATACTCGCTCTACTGCAGAACCCTCAGCCTCCAACACACACCGACAATCCTTTGTCATATTCACTTACTCAGGCACAGCCACTGGGAAGAGTAATTGTCAAATTCAGTCTAACAGACTCTGTAATAGCACCCGATTCAATTAAATATAAAGAGAAACATCTAACAATGTGTGTTAAATCCAATCGTGCACAATCAGGCAATCTTGCACACTGACAAATGCCAGAAAAGAAGCGTGTGCACTTATCAAAGAGAAAAACACTCCCTTCTTGTGACACCTGCGCACCAGCACACAAACAAAATGACAAACATGATTTCCTTGCCCTGAAGGCTTGCCCAGAAAACAGAGGAATGAAAATGCACTTTGTTCTCTTGATCAAATATCGAATCTGTCCGACATTCTCTATGACTCAAAACCCAACACCCCCGATGCAGCGAACAGAAAAAAAGATCAGCATAATGGGAAAACCCACGGAAAGCCCATATGTTCCGCCTACGCTAAAAACAATCCCTGCCAAGTCCATCAGCCTGTTGGCCTGGAGCGGTCTTCACATTTCATTATGGAGGTGGGAAGCTCTAGGGTGGGTTTGCCTGTAAACGCTGTCCCAAGATCAGCTCACACTGGCGGTCATCCGAACGAAAAACAGGTGGAAGGATATGTCCTAACCTTACATCGTTTAAAGGGCGAGTCTGAAACAATAAGGCCAAATTACAATACGCTCTATTACTAAATGGACTGCTGATAGGGAAAAAAGATAGATTCTATAGGGCACCATTTCCAGAAAGGTCTCTCAGGTTAACCGAAACCTCACAGGAGTCACCTTTATGAAGGCAAAGAGAGGGTGAGACTCACTCTTTACAGTTACTGTCTATAAGGATAATGGAGAAGAAGTAACAACATGACATTAAAAATTCATCATGAGGTAGGCAGAGAGGCCAGGCAATTATGATGGGCGGAAGGAGGTGGGGGGAAAACTGAGAGAGAGAGAAAGAACATGCAGAGGCACTTGGCAGAAACTCAGTTTCCACTGGAGATGCGCTGGTGCCAGATCAATGGAAAAAAGACTGGGGAGAAATGAGGGCAGTCATCCATCAAACTATCAGTGTGAGACCAGCATATTATACTTACTGTCATAAAGTGTGCTCCGCAGAAGCTAAACACTGTTTCAGGTAATCGCAAAGACAAGTTTGATTAACTTTGCAATTATAATGACTTACTCATCAAATGACACACTGCGGAAACGCATCTGCCGCAAAGGCCACTTTGAGGATGAGCCTGTATGTTTTGTTGGCAGTGAGTATCCTGAATTCCCATTATCTTGTGAGTTTCTACAGCATAACATAATTGCATTGATGCATTGAAAGCCAACAGATTGCTGACTACTGTAAACATACAATCCATACAATCACTGGGGTAAAACCCTCTTATCTATCCCTATAAGATGCATCTTAGTATCTAGTATGTCAATATCATCGTGGTCACAATATAAAACAAAAGGTCTTGAGGAAGAAAAAAAATGTAGCTTTTAAATGTATTTAAACTTCTTATTCTAACATAAAAGGTCTTTAAAGTTGTGCTTTGAGCCAAACAAACTAAAACCAAAAGCACAATATGACTTAATTCCTTCATCAAGTCTGTATTCGCTGCATGTTTCAAAGCGAAGCACACATTTTGCTCAGGCGATCAGCTCACGATCCGGTGTTCTCCACGCATCAGAGCGGCTCCATTCACAGTGAATGCAGTGAATTCATTTATTGCGTGTGCTGTAAGTTAAGCACGTCTTTAGGAACGCAACGGCCACCAGTTATGCTTTGTTTTCATGGCAGATGATTACAGCATTTTACTAGATTTGTAGTGAGACGCGTTTTCGTAAGCCTGTTTTCACTGAAGCCGGAGTTTTCTGTCAAAATAAAAGCTCTACTGCTGTTTCTGTCAAAATAAAAGCTTGAAAAAAGTGCAAGAATTGCTGACAGCTAGCTTTTTAATTTGTTTGACTTCCTAAAACACCACTATGAATGTAATTTAGACTGAAACAGTATACCACAACTGAAAAGAGGGTTGAGTCTCATTTAACGCTCAGGTACAAGTCAATTTTTTCTAACTTTGAAGTTTTTTATTTTTTTATTTTTATTAATTTTGAACTCTTGCATGATAGAATAATGTAAATTGAAAAGTTTATTTGTCTTTTTTTATATATATATAATCGCAATAAATATACAGTATCATGGACTTCATATTGAGATATTATTGTATTGTGAGATAGATTTGATATTGTTACATAAAAGTAGACCTTTAATGGAATATACAGGGTTAACCTTAGTCAGTAGAACAGATTCATCATTAAGACATTTTAACTTTAAAATGTGACTTCTGGACAAAATAATCCATAACACCTCCTCCATTGAAAAAGTACATCTACTTGTGTCCTCTCACATCCACCAACACATTAAGACCAGTTTTAGACTTTTTTTTTTTTTTTTGCTTGTAAACAGTGCTTGATCTGTGCATACTTCTCTTGTAATTGACATGTTTTTACTTAAGAAAACAGTATTACCAGTAGAAGACTCCTACTTTAGCCGGACAAAGTTAAAAACATCTTAATAATGAATATCACAAACACCGAGTTAATTGATGGACTGCACTGGTGTGAATTATTTATGGATTATTGTGATGTTTTTATCAACTGTTCGAACTCTTATTCTGAAGGCACCCATTGCAGAGGATTCATGGTGAGCAAGTAATTGCTACATTTCTGTAAATGTGTTAAAGGATTACTGTCGGATTTCAGGTAAAGTGCTCATCTTATTTTGTCCATGTAAAAATGTAAACAAAGTTAAACATATGCAGGTTATGTAAAATTGTGTCTAAAACAATGTGTATTCTACGTAAACAATGCATTTTTATTATGACCACAAAACCAGTCAAAAGGGTCAGTTTTTTGCAATTGATAGTACAATATTTGTCAGAGATACAACTATTTGAAAAGCTGGAATCTGAGGGTGCAAAAAAAAGAAAAAAAGAAAATTGCTTTTAAACTTGTCCAAATGAAGTTCTTAGCAATGCATTACTAATCAAAAATTAAGTTTTAATATATTTATAGTAGGAACTTTACAAAATATCTTCATGGAACATTATCTTTACTTAATATCCTAATGATTTTTTGCATAAAAGAAAAATCCATAATTTTGACCCATGAAGAAACATCTACTTCTTAAATAGCCTGAAGGTAAGTAATTTTTTTAGCACATTTTCATTTTTGGGTGAACTGTTCCTTTAAGGGCAACAAGGTGTTGTAAACAGTTCTCCTAAATATACATGATAAAAACTTCATTTGGACTTTGAAGGCGATTTTCTCAATATTCATATTTTGCACCCTCAGATTCCAGCTTTTCAAACAGTTGTATCTCGGCCAAATATTGTCCTATCCTTATTTTTCTTATCTTTATATATTTAAAAAAAAAAATACCTTTATGGCTGGTTTTGTGGTCCAGGGTCACATTTATATAATTTAGTAAAAGAAAAAATATGCTTTTTTTTTTTTACATTGAATATACACTGTTAAGGCCCACTTTTAATTACCTGCATATTTTAAACTTAGTTTATATTTTTACATGGAAAACAACAAAAATAATCCTTTAAAACTGCATATATACAGAAAAATTATATAAATAAAGCATTTTATGTGGCATTTCATGCACTACATGAACTCTGCATGCATATCAGGGGGAAAAAAACACATTATAGGGGACTTGTAAACAAGCATTATAATCTTAAATCCATTAAAAAGATGACGACGCATTGCATTTGCATGAAAAACCACAGGATACACAATTAGTCACTAAGTGCCGCAGAAATGCAATTTGACAGGAGGGCAAAAAGCTGAAAGGCACATGACAGTGTCCCTAGAAACGCTCTGCTGTCTATCTCCACTGAGAGGAGATAAAGGAAGATACGCTGACCAACAGCTGAGCTTATATTTAGACAAAGGAGAGAGAGCTGCAATCACGCTGCGGGTCAAATCGTTTGACACCTTCACACTGACAGTGGTGGAAAAACACAACAGATTTGTGTTTTCATAAATCTCCAACAAAGAAACACAAAACAGACAATAACAAGACACTATGAGAATGAGAGATGAAGAAAAGTAATGTCGAAAAAGAAGCATAATCTATATTACCAATGCAAATTATAAGCTTACACAAAACTGAAAACCATTTTGATTTTGTCTTTCACGTCTGTGGTGTGGTGACTTCCGTCTTTTTAATTATCACCGACTTCATCATCATACTTTTTTACTCTAAAAACATGTCTTTTGTCACTATATGGACATGTTGTGTCTTCACCTGTAATCTCCTTTTCTATTTTCCATTGCTTTTTCATTGTCTGTTTCTTGCCACAATGGTGGTGCAGTCAGCTTCACTGCACCACTGTCACAAACGACCGACTGGTGACTCATCCACTTACATACTCAATCTCACTCTCTCTCTCTCTCTCTCTCTCTCTCTCTCATTTTCTCTCTTCAGCACTCTTTATCTTTGCTCCACACACACACACATTATAATACATTCCTGACAAAGCATCCTTTTGTGTTGTTTGGGGATGCAAACATTATACCAACCGGGGTCACACCATGACGTATATGTAAAAAAAAAAAAAAAAGCAAACATACAAACAGATTGGAAGAAATGCTCCGCAAGTTTCCTCTAAAAACTGTAAATGCTGTCGTTAGGTGTAAGATTATATGTGATCCTGGATCACAAAACCAGTCATAAGAGTCAATTTTTTGAAAGTAAGATATACAGTGCCTTGCTAAAGTATTCATACCCCATTTTTTTCACATTTTGTTTTGTTGCAGCATTATGTTAAACTGCTTTAAATTCGTTTTTCCCCACATTAATTTACTCTCCATACACCATAATAATGACAAAGCAAAAACCAGATTTGCAAATTGCACAAATTTATTAAAAATAAAACACTGAAATAAGTACATTGCATAAGTATTCATACCCTTAACTCAGTACATAGTTGAAGCACCTTTACAGCCTCAAGTCTTTTTGGGTATGATGTGACAAGCTTTGCACATCTACATTTGGCAATTACCTGCCATTCTTTGCCTCACCTTTTCACCTCTCAAGCTCTGTCAGCTTGGATGGGGGCTGGCAGACATTTTCTAGAGTCCTAGTTGTTCCAATCCTCTTCCATTATGGATAATGGAGGCTACATGCTTCTGTGAACCTTCAATGCAGCAGATTTGCCATTATGAAGTAGGGAGTGTAGATTGATGTGGGAAAAAAGTAATTTAAAGTAGTTTAACATAAGGCAGCAACATAACAAAATGTGAAAAAAATGAAGGGGTATGAATACTTTTGCGAGGCACTGTATATGACATCTGAAAGCTGAAGAAAAAAGCTTTCCACTGATGTATGGTTTGTTAGGATAGGACAATATTTGGCCGACATACAACTATTTGAATATCTGGAATCTGAGGATGCAAAAACATCAAAAAACTGAGAAAATTGCCTTTAAAGCGGTCCAAATGAAGTTCTTAGCAATGCATGTTATTAATCAAAAATTAAGTTTTAATATATTTACACTAGTTAATAATAATAATTATGATCATTTTTACCCATACAATGTATTTTTAGCTATTGCTACAAATATACCCGTGCTACTTAAGACAATATATGTAAAAAAATAAATAAATAAAAAATAAACGCTTGAATATACTGAAAAATAATGAAAACATGAAACCAGATGAGGAAGAAAAAAGTCTTGAAAGTTTAGGCTAAAATTGTTTTATTATTTATAAAATTACATTCACACTTAATTCTGTTTTGGTTACCTGACAGATTTTACACAGGTATAAACATGCCCTCATGCTGAATTATTCAATTGCTTAAAAAAAAAAAAGAAACACAGTTCATCTCAAAATATTCCCTTATTTCACACCACGTTTAAAAAGCTATGTAAATACATCACACTTAATATCAAAGCCCTCTTATTTTATCTGAAACGAGCTACAAATACTCCCTTACTTATTACAACTCCAGTCAGAAACACGTCTTTGGAAAGCAGGATGTAGACCAAGATAAACAGGAAAGAGCTTCGGCGCCATTTTGTGGTTGAGATTCAGTGCCCTGTTCTCGAAGTAATACACATTCAGACATTTTACTAATGTGGCTCAAGGGACAGAACAGAATGAATAGACCGCACGATATAGCCCATTCAGTATTGTAGCCATTTAAAAAGGTCTATTTAATATTCCTCCCGTTTGGTGAATATATCCTTAAAATCGACCCGTTAGAAAAAACCCATTAGAAGATTTACTTATGGTCCATATGCTGCAATAGCACTGCATTTAAAGTGGTACAAGTACAAATATTTGCATCTCACATAAATAAACATGGCTGGATGGTCAGTGTCATTGTTTCCTGAGCAGCTACAGTAGATGTATAGAAATGGCATTTAGGAAGATTCAATTTGAGGTGTTTATCTACTACAGGTAGCTTTTCCAAAGCAGGTCACTTGAGCAATGTAACAATAAATCACTCTTTGAAACAAAACTAAAAGCTGAGATTGCATGACCTGTTGTTAAACTGCCAACTCCTTTTTCTAAATGTAAGCTTCTGATTGCTGAATTCGAGTGTCTATCTGCAACTCTCTTTCTACAGTGTCTCTTAAGAAAGATGAGATCCCAGCTAGGCATTTAAAATGTAAAAGACAAAAAAAAGGTTGGAATTGAAATACAATCACATGCTGATCTCAGTAGTACCGAAATTAACCCCACCTACCCTTCGCCTGTTGCCCTCCCACCCTTTGGACCCATTCACAAACTCCCCTCTTTATGTGTCGCAGTAGTACCGAAATTTACCATCTGTCTTCACTGCATTGGAAACTAGTACTAGGCCAGCCCCATCTCCTCTAGGACGCTCCTGGGTGACTCATCCTCCTGTCCGGAGAAAAAGAGACAAGGGTTTCCAACTCACAGTGTGCATTACACAATGCAGTGATTTCTTAACTTGGCAGCTTACAATGTGCAATGCTCAGAAGAGCTGAGAGGATATAAATGTAAAAAGGAGGCACAAGATGAATTTGAGTCATATGTTGGAACTTTTGCTAGCAAACGACATTCAGAAATACATATATAACATGCATACACACACCTCTTGTAGAAGGTCGGCCTGTTCGATTGCCTTAAGCACACTCTTCTTGGATGTGTCCTGAATTTCTCCCCCCATTAGAAACTCGTCCAGGATAAAGTAAGCTTTTTCAAAGTTAAAAATGATGTCAAGCTCACAAACCTACATCGGGTACAACACACACACACAAAACAGAGGAGACATGAATAACAATCTTGTATCCATGGAGAAGAACCTGGCAATATTCTAAATACGAGTGTGTCACATAAATGTGCTAACCTGACTAAAATCACCCAGCTGAGTCAAAATTCCAGTTCTTAGAAATATGAATATGACAGCAGTTATATGCCAGTATTATTTATTTTTTAATGAAAGTAATAGTGAGAAATGTTACAATTTAAAAATACTGTTTTCTATATTATTATATTTTAAATATTATTTATTTCTGTGATGGCAAAGCTGAATTTTCAACAGTTGTTACTCCAGTCTTCAGTGTCACATGATCCTTTAGAAATCATTCTAATATGCTGATTTGGCGCTCAAGAGGCATTTCTAATTATTATATTATCATTGTTGAAAACGGCTGTGCTATTTAATATTTTTTTCAGGATTCTTTGAAGATTACATTTGACAAGAAATTTGTAACATTACAAATGTCTTTACTCTTTTGATCAATTTTATGTATCTTTGCTGAAAAGTTGATGAAATTTCTTTCAAACATTATTTTAGATGAAAAGTATTCAAATTGGATTACAGTACTAATTGCAAATTCATAACTGACTTAACTGATCAATAATAAAAACTGTTGTTGACAATTGTCATCTACAAATTTGTTGTGCAAACCTAACATCAATTTATCTCAATAAATGGCAAGAGCAACTTAACCTAAATTGTAATTGTGCGTGGTAAAGTGGTCAAAAAGGAACACTGTGGATGCTACACCCCATTAAAAATGTAACATTATGATGCAGAAGGAAATTAACCTTAATAAATGACAGGCGACCAAAACAGTCAGATAATCAAAACAGAAAAGCCATGTGCACAGCAGCAAATAATATCAATACAGAGGGAGATAAAAAGCATCATGACATTTACAGAGGAGAAAAAAAACTGCACAAATAGGAGGATAAAAGCAAAGGAGAGGACTGACAAAAAAGCAAAAAGGATGGAAAAGTAAAGAGAATTTCACAGGTTTTGGGTTGCTGTGATGTGAGGTATGAAATAACAAGAAAGGAGGAGAGAAAGAGAGAGGCCAGATGAAAGAGGGGTGGTGGCGAGGAATGACTCACACTGCCAAAGTACTTATCCAGCAGCTCCACAAAGCGATGGATGACCTCCAGGGTAATCAGCTCATTGTCCTGCTCCTCCACCGCACAGCAGAAATATAGACTGGCATACCTACAGACCCACACACAAACACACCTCCATAAATGGACGTATTAGACGTAACCCAATCAAACAGTTTATATAAGGACAATCGTGTAAACAAACCAAATATTAGATGAAAATTATAAATGTTGCCTTGGAAACTAACTGAGCATTCAGTATATGTAACAAATTAACAAATATATGGTTGAAGAACTAAAATTACTTACTAGAAATAAATACAAAATAAACATTAAACTAAACCTAAAACAAATGAATCCTAGATAGTAATATTTAAAATGAACAAAGTAAAAAAAGACACAAATTTAATCAAATTAAATACAAAAATAAAAGCTTATTCAAAATGGTAATAAAACCTAAAATAGCACATAAATAATGCTAAAATAAATAATACAAATAGGAAAGCAAACCAAAATAAAAATAAAAACTCGTTTAAAACAGCAATGAAAACTTTAATAGCATATAAATAATACTAAAATATTGTTGCCTATCCAACTAACTGAACATTCAATTATATGTGTATGTTATAAATTAATAAACATAATTGAAGAACTATAGTTACTAACTAGAAATTAAAAAAAAAAATCTTAACCCAAAACCTAACTGAAATTAAAAACAAATTAACACTAAATAAACAGTAATATTTTAAATTAATCAGACAAAAACATAAAATGTCTAAAACAAACTACAATTAATAACAAAAAATAATTAAAAGTAAAAATAAAATGTTATTTCATAAAATAAAAAATAAAAAAACCTCATTCAAAATAATACATAAAAACTATAATGGCATTTAAATAATACTAAAATAACAATGACACAAACAGGCAAGCAAATATTAGAAAATTGTTAAATTAGAAACGTTGACAACTAACTGAACATTCAATTGTATGTGTGTATGTAATAAATTAATAAACAATTATGGTTAAAGAACTAAAATTACTAACTAGAAATAAATAAAAACTAAATGTTAATCAAAAAAAAAGAACCCCAAATAGTAATATTTGAAATGAACAAAGTAAAAAAAAAAAAAGACAAAAACACACAACACAATGTCTAAAACTAACAAAATAAAACATTAAAAGTAAAAATAAAATTTGATTTAATAAAACTGAAAACAAAAATAAAAGCTCATTCAAAATAGTAATAAAACTATAACAGAATATAAATAATACAAAATAACACCGATACAAATAGGGAAGCAAACCAAATATTAGAAAATTAAAAATTAGAAATGTTGCCAAATAACTGAACATTCAATTATATGTGTATGTGTGTATGTAATAAATTAATAAACATAATTATGGTTAAAGAACTAAAATTACTAACTAGAAATAAATAAAAACTACATCTTAATCCAAATAAAAAACAAATGAACCACAAATAGTAATATTTTAATTGAACAAAGTAAAAAAAAAAAAAAGACAAAAACACACAACAAAATGTCTAAAACTGACAACATAAAACATTAAAAGTACAAATAAAATTTGATTTAATAAAATTAAAAACAAAAAATAAAAGCTCATTCAAAATAGTAATAAAACTATAACATAATATAAATAAAACAAAATACCACCGATACAAATAGGGAAACATACCAAATATTACAAAATTAAAAATTAGAAATGTTGCCTAGCCAACTAACTGAACATTCAATATATACAGACAAAAACACGTAACAAAATATCTAAAACTTAAACTACGATTAATGACAAAGTAAAATATTAAAATGAAAACAAAATGTAATTTAATAAAAAAAAGCTCATTCAAAATAGTAATAAAAATACATTACCATATAAAGAATACTAAAATAACACTGATACAAATAGGGAAGCAAACCAAATATTTGAAAAATAAAAATGTTGCCAACTAACTAGAAATAAATAAAAACTAATCTTTATCCAAATTAAAAACAAATGAACCCTAAACAGTAATATTTCTAATGAATAAAACAAATCAAAAAGACAAAAGCACATAACAAAATGTCTAAAACTTACACTACAATTAATAACTAAATAAAACATTAAAAATAAAAATAAAATGTAATTTAATAAAATTAAAAACAAAAATAAAAGTTAATTCAACATGATAATAAAAAATACAACGTCACTCAAACAATAACAATGACACATATAGGGAATCTAACCAAATATTAGATGAAAATTACAAATGTTGTCTAGGCAACTAACTGAACTTTGTTAAATATATGTGTGTGTGTGTGTGTGTGTGTGTGTGTGTGTGTGTGTGTGTGTGTGTGTGTGTGTGTGTGTGTGTGTGTGTGTGTGTGTGTGTGTGAGTGAGTCTGTGTATGCAATAATTTAATAAACATAATTCTGGTTGAAGAACTAAAATTACTGACAAGAAATAAATAAAAACCCTAAATAGTAATTTCAAATGAATAAAAAAAAGGTAAAAAGACAAAAACACATACAATTAAAATAAAAAATAAAAGATCATTTAAAATGCTAATAAAAACTACAATACCAGATAAATAATATTATATTAAATAACACTGATACAAATAAGGAAGCACAAAAAGTGATAACTAAAAGCAATAACACAGCAGGTGCTGGTTGGATGCCTGGGGAGTAGACATGGTGAATGCTGACAACAATGAAATGAAGTGACTAGATCAATGCGTGTTGCTTCACTACCTCTGAAATAGTCTACACACTCCCTTAGTGTGCATGGAAGTGACCAACCAAAACGTAATAAGGATTGAGCCAACATGGATGCGTGACTGCAGAAATGTTATAGCGAAGGTGTTTTGAACTCTAATTCAAACCTCAATGACATTAAGTAGCTGCCAAATCCAGTGCATATCAGATGGAGCGCAAAGGTGAAAAACAAAAACAGGCATCACGCGCGATAAAGACTAAGGCAGTTTTACTTTTAGTGCCTCCTTGTGGCCAAAAACAATGGCTATCTCTATACACCTCTTTTTATTATCTGTCCTGAGGGCAGTGACAGTATTAAACACTTATAAAAAGGTCATATGATTATGCAATGCAAAGAGGCTCTGTAAGAGTTCAAAAGAGGTTACTGATGAAGTCAAAGCAGCCATGTTGTGCGTAGGTGACTCGATATGAAATGTATTTTGATGTTTCAAACAATTCCACTCCTCGATAATGACGCATTCAATGAGTCATCGTTCACAGTAATTTGATGTACGCTTCACTTAAAAACAACAGGTCAGCAGGAAAAAAGGTGTATAGACTGTGTACCAGGATGTATGGTTTTATTTATGCCAACCTTTCATGTGTATGTGAGAAACAGAGAACGAGAGACACATTTGCAGTCGACAGTTCTGTCTCACAAAGGCATCAAATGCGTGTGTGGTTTTCTACCTCTTGTAGACTATCTTTAGATCTCTCCATTCCAGGAAGCTGCACATTTTGGGTTTTCTGGCCAGCACCACCTGCATGAGCTCTCTGACCATCTTTTTCTTGTCACGCTCAGCCGTAGCAGTGTACCATTTCTGGAGCCGCAGCTTCCCCTGCCGGCTGAACAGAAGCATAAAGCGCATCTACAGAGAAGACAGGAAAAAGATTGCATAAAGGGAAAAAATGGTTATTTCCTAAGTACCAGAGCATGCTCCATATGGCGAGAAGGTTAAGTTAAATAAACAGTAAACAAACCAGTCTCCGGAAATAAATATTTGGAGCAGTACTATTTTTGTGTTAACTTTTTTTTTGTACGTTTTATTATTACTTATTTGCTTGATTTTTTATTTTAATTTTAGTAATTTTGTTATTTCTACTTAAACTTAATTTCAGATAGTTTAAGTTGAAATAAAATTTTTACAAAAAAAACAAAAAAAAAAAACTAAATCTTAAACTAAAACTTAATCCCTAAATAGAACAGGACTTAATTGAACCTTAAATAGTAACACTTAAAGTAAAAAAAGACAAAAACTCAAATGTCTAAAAATAATACTAAAATTAATAACAAAAAACATTAAAAGTAAAAATAAAATTTAATTTAGTCAAAAATAAAAGCTCATTCAAAACAGCAAT
Organism: Garra rufa; assembly: GCF_049309525.1. Classification (NCBI taxonomy): domain Eukaryota; kingdom Metazoa; phylum Chordata; class Actinopteri; order Cypriniformes; family Cyprinidae; genus Garra; species Garra rufa. The sequence continues at coordinate 46,272,366 of NC_133363.1, read as the reverse complement.
AAAAACTATAATAGCATATTAAAAAACTGAAATAGCACTGATACAAATAGGAAAGCAAACCAAATATAAGATGAAAATTAAAAATGTTGCCTAGCCAATTAACTGAACATTCAATCGTGTGTGTGTCTATATAATAAATTAATAAACATAAATATGGTTGAAGAACTAAAATTACTTAATAGAAACAAACAAAAACCCTAAATAGTAATATTTTAAAATAATTAAAACAAAAACATTAAATTAAAATCGAAAAGCTCATTCAAAATAGTAATAAAAACTACAATACCATATAAGCAATACTAAGATAACACAGATAGTGTTATTTAATAATATTCATTAGCATTTTTATATTTGTGCCGTTTTTATTTTAATTTAATTTTAGTTTACCTTTTAATACTTTGGTTATGCACTATTATTATTAGCTTGACTTTTTATTTTAGTTTTAGCAATTTTGTTATTTCTACTTAAACTTCATTTCAGATAGTTTAAGTTGAAATAACATATTTACAAATAAATAAAAACTCAATCTTAAAATAAAACTTAATCAAATACAAAACAAATGGACCCTAAATAGTAGCACTTAAAATAATAAAGTAAAAACAGACAAAACCACATAACAAAATGTCTAAAACTAGTACTAAAATTAATAACAAAAAACATTACAAGTAAAAATAAAATTTAATTTAGTCAAATTAAAAACTAAAATAAAAGCTCATTCAAAAAAGTAATAAAAACTATAATAGCATATAAAAACCAAACCAAATATAAAATTAAAAATGTTGCCTAGCCAACTAAATGAACAATCAATTGTGTGTGTGTGTGTGTGTGTGTGTGTGTGTGTGTGTGTGTGTGTGTCTATGTAAAATTAATAAACATAAATATGGTTGTAAAATTACTAAATAGAAACAAACAAAAACCCTAAATAGTAATATTTCAAAAGAATAAAAAACACAATAAATTAAATGTGAAGTAATATGTAAAAGTAATAAAAACTACAATACCATATAAGCAATAATACTAAAATAACACTGATACAAATAGTGTTATTTATTCATATTTATTACCTTTTTTATTTTTTTATTTTACTTTAATTTTAGTTGACCTTTCAGTACTTTTATGTGCTTTTTTTGTTTTAGTAATTTAATATTGTTGTTTCAACTTAATTTCAGATAGTTTTAATAAATTTTTAAATAAAAACTACATCTTAAACTAAAACTTTAACAAAATTAAAAACAAATTAACCCTAAAAAGTAACACTTAAAGTAAAAAAAAAGACAAAAACACATAACAAAATGTCTAAAACTAAGAACAAAAAACATTAAAAGTAAAAATAAAACTTAATTTAGTCAAATTAAAAAACAAAAATAAAAGCTTATTTAAAACAGTAATTGAAAACTACAATACCATATTAACAATACTAAAATAACACATTTTAATATACCCTTTAGTACTTTTGTTATGCATTTTTGTAATTATTTTATATTTTTTTTAAAATTCATACGCCACCACAGATGTATGCCAAGAAGAGGCCAAAAGTGATTAAAATTAGTGAAAAACTTTTTTTTTTTAAACTGTGACCTAAAATATACAATTTCCCTTACACATTAAAATAAATTACAAACTAAAATCTGGAAGTTCGTGTCCTCAAGATTTTAGAAAAGGATGTTATCTACCCATGTACAAATGATGATTCTAATGTTGTGAACTATGCTTGTAACCAGCATCTGACTTATCAAAAAGGATGACGGTGTAATGAGGGGGGAAAAATATATATGTGACCCTGGCCCACAAAACCAGTCATAAGGTAAAATTTTACAAAACTGAGATATATACATCATATGAAAGCTCAATAAATAAGCTTTCTATTGATATATGGTTTGTAAGGATAGGACAATATTTGGCCGAGATACATCTATTTGAAAATCTGGAATCTAAGGGTGCAAAAAAAAATCAAAATACTGAGAAAATCACCTTTAAAGTTGTCCAAATTAAGTTCTTAACAATGCATATTACTAATCAAAAATTACATTTTGATAGGTTTACAGTAGGAATTTTACAAAAAATCTTCATGGAACATGATCTTTACTTAATTTCCTAATGATTTTTGAGATAAAAGAAAAATCAATAATTTTGACCCATACAATGTATTTTTGGCTATTGCTACAAATATACCCCAGCGACTTAAGACTGGTTTTGTGGTCCAGGGTCACATATCTCTTTTTTCCTAAAAGAGCTTCAGCGTTATCCATCATTATAAAATTAGAAAGTGAGCTGGCCTATACATTTCAGAAGTGTTAAATATTTAAAAGGAGAGCTGAAGTGCACTGCATCTGCTCCCATCAGACATGGCCCACATATCAAACACAGTGCATTCAGCTCAATCCACTCGAAAGCCTATCCAACTATTACATTTTACAATCAAACAACTTGTATGACACACTATGATTAAAAACCACAAGACTATCACACAGAACACTACTCTACAACACACATTCGTTCAATTTTGGAGCATTTTTACCAGCTTGCTAAATTGAGGACTTATACTCTGCCAGAATTTGTCAGCAGCCTACATCAGCCCTTGAAATAGTCTAAAAATTATGCATTGCTGTTGGCAATGAAAGGCTCTGTTGTACAAGAGACAAGAGACGTTTAATATCCAAAAAAAGAAAGATGTAAAAAAGACGAGATGTGGGAAAAAAATTAATTGAGGTCAAAGACAAGAATAGCAACCTCCTAAGGGAAGAAGAGACTCTTTTTCAACGCTATAAAAAAGTGTTCCTGGTTTCAAGTCCATATTTAGCATCCACACATACAGACAAGTTTGTTAAAACCGTGCACTGTTTTTGATCAATGCCATGTCTTATAATTTGTTAGTAGTTTAAACATACAAATATTGGACATTAAATTCTACTGTTAATAACAAACATACAAAGTCTACAGAACAGACGATCAGATCACCATCTACTACTAAGCTACACATCTTTACTTACAGCGATGAATGCTTTCTGCTGTTTTTCTAGTGTCATAGAAAGAGGGAAAAACAAAAAGTCTTATATGGAGAAATAAACGCTCTAGTTTCTTTGCTAATGTGATTATGTCATGTTTATTAAACATGACAAACAGGGAAATGTTGAACAGTTTGGACAGTGTACAAAGAAACTACATTTTGCTTCCCTCTCCTATGATAATTAGTGCTTTCTTCAGTTAGTAAACACTGTTGCATGATGTGTTGGATATTATCTCTCAGAACAGCACTTCCTTTCATGCTTAACTGATTAAACAAAGGAAATATGTTGTGAAATACTCCTACAATGGAATATTTTTGAGAGAACACACTGTTATGACCCTAAAACCGCAATTAAATGTACTGTGTGGGATTAAAAGCTATCTTCTGAGTCGCAGCTCATTTGAATCTCACATTCAAATACAAAGCAGTCACTAGACAACCGTTTCCGGGTCGAGTCAAAAGCCAACTTTAAAATAAAAACAGGACCTCTAATGAAAGCTAATGAAACGATACCTTAAGACTTAAGTATTCAGGAAATGCCTTGTATGAACGCCAAACTGTGAATAGCATTTAGGTTAATAATTAATAGTGCTAACTTAACACATCAAATCCACCTGTCAAACTGACCGGCTAGTGAACAAACGCTTTTCGATACATGACAATGTTAAATTTGACAGTTTAATTCATAGATGTAAACCACACAAAGCGTCCAAGCTGAACAGACCACCTAGGGCCCGACAGGTGAGATGTAAATTTTTAAACAGGGTTTGAGGTGTCCAGGTAGCTGACTGTACTAACTTAGCCTTAGCTAGCTAGCTCTGCCTGAAAGTGCAGATTTATGTCGCTGTGAGAGTATAACTTACCATTTTGACGGCTTATTGAGAGCAGTCAGGTATTTTCAGTGAACAGCAAAGCGCTTTTTGGTAAATACCGCAAGATATCATCAATACATGTCTAATTGACTGCTCTTAGTTTCACAGCCCCATTGAAGCAGCCTGTAGTAGCGCTATCCGATTCGTGAACGAATTGTTCTATTGAGTCGGATCTTTTCAAAGCATCGGTTAAAGCGATTCGTTCACGAATTGGACTTATTAGAATTACAATATATTTATATATATCCGTGTAACGTATTCGAAAACTCGTAATAAACAGCAAAATGTTAAGACAAAAATTTAGAGTAAGTAATAGTCTATGGTACGTCGAGATGTCTGGGACCACGACTGAGCATGAGGTATACGACATGGCGTGAAAGAACAGTTGAGTCGGTTCGTTTAAAAGAACTGTTTGAAAGAACCGATTCGCAGAGTCGAGCCGGACTTCCCGTCACTAAAGTGGAGTTAGGTAGCGTCATCATCACCAGCGCGCATGCGCTATGCGCATTCCTGTCTCCACAAGATCTCTTGCAGAAAGTCTGCTTAAAAGTAATTCCCGCTTCTAAAAAAAATAGCGAGTGTAAAGTAATAAAGTGTTTTTCTTGCACATTTGTAGAACTTAACAGCTTTGGCTTTGACAACAGTGCAAGATGTTCAGCTGTTGTTGCCATGACAAAACAGGGGGCTGATTCAGGTTGTCATGGTAACGGAGATATGGTGAATTAAGGAACTTTGATCTAAGGATATAGTAAAAACCCAGATTCATGCTGCTCAGCTTTTGGTCATTCATTGCGACAATCATCATGGCATCTGCTATCGCAGTGTCATTTGTACTGCCAGCTCGTGTTAAGCGTAACCTTACGTTTAAATGAAACTTTATGATTTTAATAACGTATCTAATGTTACACACTTCATTTATCTGAAAAGTGCTGTTATATATTTGACTTTTTGTCGTTCCCAAACTTTGAACACAAGATGTCGCCATCTCCAAAGTAATTTGATAAAGAACTCCAAACTAGTTCATGTTTGCGTATGGTCGCTTTTATTATAAAAGGAAATATTTTAATAAACAGTCTTCAAGAAAATATAGCCTTCGACAATAAATTAATATAAATACAGTAAAATACAACTTTTAAAAAATATATATAAAGCACATTAAACAAAGCATACAAATTAATTCACTCTTCAAATTATTAGTGCATGTAGAACCTCTGTCTTCTGAGGCTGCGAATTGGTGTCCCTGATGTTTCAGACATACGTTTTAAACAGTAATGCTTTCTTTTTATAGTATAGATTGGTCCTCCCCCCAGAACAGAGGACACATACTAAATAAACATTTTTACACTTCTTATTAAAGTTTGGCACTTCAGGCTATGCTCAAATGACAGATACGAAAGGTTTTGAACTCCAAACATCTCCTTCTTCAGTAGTATGTTGTGCGCAGACTTGCTGGCAGTTTCCTTGGTCCTTCTGTGTAGATGGTTACTTCAGGCACAAGCTTGGTCTGTTAGTGTTCCTGAGGCTGGTTCACTTGACCGCTAAACAACAATGCACCAGTGGGTTTGTGTTGAATGAGGAAATAGAAGGGTCTATCTAGTGTGATCTCCTCTACAGCCATGCGAGAGTAGATGACAGCAGCTGGGGAACCAAAAAAATACTTAATTAAAATATGCAGTTTGGTTGAACTATAAATGATTTAAAGCTATTAAATAACTGTTGTTTTGAATTGTATTTCAGTGTCTGTACCTGTGGCAGAGGAGCCTCTGGTTCCTTCTTCATTCACCTCAAGTTTTACTCTCTGAAGGACTTTGGATACACATAAAGGTTCTTCGGCTAATTGGACAAAAAGAGAGAGAAACGACTTTATTAGATTTATCAAAAAGATAATCCATTAAGATGTATTTATTTAACAAAACAGCTCCATCAAAAAATGAAATCCAATAATTTCCGATACTCACTGGTAATGCGAGAGAAATCAGCTTTGCTCGGGCTGAAAATGTCTCCAAGACCCATGCTGCTCAGTGTGGACTTCAGATCAGTTTCTGTATCCGTGGAGAACCTGAGATATCACCATTATATAACATGCATTAGACCTTCTGTTTTATAATGCTCATCACAATACAAAAATCCAACACATGTTCACAGAAATAGATCTGTTACCTTGGAATAGCAAGTTGTTTGGTAGTCTTTTTCATCTGCTTTCTCCATTGGTTAATCCTGCTGCTTCTCAGCTCTTTGTTCAAGGCCAACAGAGGTACATCCTTTTCAAATGGAATCATCAGAAGCATACTCAGCGACTCGCCCTCATAAGGCACCTCAACGATGTCGTAGTCCACACCATCTTCAGTCACAAACTCACCTAGATGGTGAAAAATGTTGTGAATAACCTGTACAAAATTTTACATTTTTTCTCATTGGTTTCTTTAAACCAATTATTGACACTCACCACAGTTGAATTTTGAAGTCATAGTCATCATAGGAACAGATACAGCACTGCCGTTGACTCTGTGGAATAGTCGTTCCCTAGTATGTGTAGGGTCAAAGGGCGTCTTCCAGACCCCGTGGAAGTGGAGGGCGTTCAACAGGACCAAGCGTGTCAGTTCACTCAACACCCCAGATGGGAGGAACTCAGAAATCAGTCCTAGGAAATGAAACCAATAAATCAGCAATTAAGCATTTTGTAAATATGTATTAATCATTTAGCAGACATTTTTGATGTACAAATGAGGAACATCAGTGAATTACTTACCACCAGTGTGGTCGGATGTCCAGGAGTTGATCACCTGCCGGGCCATCTCTGGTTGGGTGAAGTCTATTTGGTGTGGGACGCTCTGGAAGGCTTTGGACAGGCTGCGCCTAAAAACCTTTTCTAGGATAACCTTTCGGTCAACCATCACACCGCTGGCCACTTCTACTCCATCTTCACTGGCCAGGTCTCTCTGAAGAAGCCTTTGTAGTTTTGCCATTCCTCTGTCTATTAAAAAGAATAAGAGACATTACATTAGGAATGTAGGATATTCTGATACATACATAGAGGCCTATTCTCTACAAATATTTGCTATTAAAATGAAATATTCTGAATTATAGTTACCTTGCAGTGAGTAGCCCATCTTGGAGGTGAGCATTTTAAGAGTACTGCCATAGGCACCCAGCTGAGCCATGCCAAGCACCGAAGAGATGCCATAAGGAGAGAGAACCAGATTTTTGCCCGGAGCAGATCGGACTGCTTCGGTGAACACCTGGAGTCCAAAATCCGTCTGTTTCTCCTGCATAAGGTTGCACAAGCTTGACCCGCAAAGGGCAAAGATCAGCAGCACACTCAGACTCTGCATTCTGAATAACTGAGGAAGAAAAGAGAGAGCTGTAAGCTGTGCCAATTCAAAACTATAATTGGTAAGTACATTTTATGAGAGAAAGAGCTCCAAAAAAAGCTTCAAAGTTTATTTCTAGTCACAATATGGGTGTTCACTTGGCAAAACCATGGACACAAATAAATGCTTCAACCTCCTCCAAAAAGAGAACAAGCTGCTTCTTTACTTTCCCTTGTGAAAATTCTCCCTCATGTGCAAGACACAACACCCACCACTCAAACGCTATACCATGCCATCTCTGTTTGTCTATCTTGACTCATTACCTACAGAATAGTATAGCACAAAAGAACCTCTGTCTATAAACACTTAACCCAAATTTAACGTTCATAACTTTATTCTGTCTATACTGATGTCTGAGTAAACAACTTTTATTTAATTTTTAACCAACTAGCAATTACATTTTCAAATTTCACACCTAATTTAATTGTTCAAAACACATCAACATGCTACTAAAAACTTTACAACTTCCACCAAAAGTTTAATCATTACACATCGGTTATATAAGGTTGAGTCCATTTGCGGTATGAGGCTAAAGAAGAACATAAAATTACCTGAAAGAAGCTTTTCTGAAAGAGATAAGCCTGAAAGAGTTTCTTTGTAGATTTAGCGTGTTATTGTTATCTTCAATGCAGTGCAAGCCTAGAGCTGCTCTTGTGTGTCTGTGAGTTGCTCAGTCGCTATTTAAAGGATCTGAGACCTCCCCTTCAGACGCGCGCACACACTAGCGGAAGTTATGAAGTCATCCTTGTCTGCCTTTTCAGTCCCCCTCTCCCCTTTCTTCACACAGGCAAACATAAACACTTTTTTCACCCAGTCTCTTTCCTCGCCTGTCTCTCCTTTTTTTTTACAGGACCGTTAAACAGCCAAGTCATAACTTCGTTTAGTCTAAGGCATTGTCATTGCCAAATTTGGCGGCATCAGTTTCTAAAGCTTTGAGCATCTTTCCTTTTTCATTGTATATTAATCATTATTTAATTATCAGTTGTTGACTTCAACGTCAGTTTACAAATATAGGCTATTAAAACGTGTTTGAGTGAGCACATGCTTAATTAATTTTAATAGGGGCACTGAGAGGATTGGATGTTTTAGCATCTATGTATGTGCCAAAAATAACAGTTGACATAATGCATCCCCTTATCGCTCTGTTCAGCAACCACAATGACTGTAAAAATAGGTTCTTCATCAGGAGTAATTAGGAACATTAGGCTGAAGCATTGACTCACCTTTGGGAAAAATGACACATCACATGACTATATATGGTTCTACCAAAAAACGCATTCCTTCACACATGCTCATGAGGAAGGCCACATTCTCTGAGCATAAGGAATAGTTTGCCGTCTAGGGACAGAAGGACAGGAGACATGGAAAAACTACTGATGAAATCACTTTGAACAATGCTTCAAGTCATGTATAATGATCCCTGGTATGAGCTTTATCATCAAGACCATCGTCCAAGGCCAACATAGACTGAATGTTTAAAGAAAGTCTGCAGAGAAGCACGTCTATAAAACAGGGAAACACACACACACACACACACACACACACACACACACACACACACACACACACACACACACACACACACACACACACACACACACACACACACACACACACACACACACACAAGCCAGGTACTTCTTGTGAGCAATGTTAAAGTACTTACCAACTGTTTTACTGAAACACAACATGTCTCCTAAGCAACTAAATGTAAAGCGAGAGCTTTAAAGGACCAGACAATGAAGTGTCAAAATGAAACTCACAAGTCATAAAGTTTGTATACTCTGAATACAAACATTATGTCATGCTTTAATCACATTCACAGATGTTCTTACGTCTTTGTTTTCAAGTCTCGCATGCAAACATTGTTAAACGTATTGTAATATCTCTTTTCTCTTGCTTTGTCATCTACTTACACGTAGGTGTCTAATGAATTTACATTTCATTCCCACTAACATAATGGCTTCTGGTAAATCATGAATTATTTTATTAGTTCCCTAACAGTGTCAGAATACTGATGTGGCACAGTAACATTTTTACTTTTAACTCCCTCGTATTAATATGTCATGTTGTCATGTCAACTGAGCCACTCCTCCAGTAAACTGAATGGAAAATTGGACTCACACCATGCACTCATAAGGAACGCCAACTCCATTTCCCACTGGAATGGGCATGAGAATCCAGTTAGCTAAGTTTTACTGTAACAACAGGCAACCAGCCAAGAAAAGTTTGGGAAGGGATCAAACCAAAACCACAAAACTCCAGCTTCCCACCCAAGACGGAAAAAAACGTAAAAATGATGATGTTAATTAAACAATAAAATCATCCCCATAATAATACATTGTTTTAATGGCTACTGAATGTAATCTTCATTTCATGTTGTTGTTGTTGTTGTTGGGTTGCTGTCTTATTAGCACACAATAAGACAGTTTGTGTGAAATTCAAACATGGTTTTTACTGTTTCATGTGGTGGTCTCCTGGGTTTTTCAAAGACATTGTCGTCATGTTTCTCAATCAAGCAATTGTAATAAAATTTCCTGCATTTGATTGCAACATCCACTATGACAAATCCACCACTAACATGTCTAAATTACATAGATCTTTTTCTCTCTCTTTTTCTGAATGTAAACTTCAACTAAGTTGATGAGGATGTGCTTGATTTTATTTCCTTGTAAATTTTGCAATCTTAAAAAAAAAAAACACTAAATATACATTTTATATCTTTGACATAAACTCATTTAATTCTATATAGATTTTTTTTAACATCTAAGTCTAATAGGAGTAAGTCTAAATATGTTGTTTAAAAATGACTCACCAATCATAATTCAGCATTATATTAAAACATACACTGTCTTTCAAAAGTTTGGAATCAGTCAGACTTTTTTTTTTAAGAAACCTTAATGTTGTGAAATGTTACTACAAAATAAAATAATGGTTTCTATTTTAATATATTTTAAAGTATGCAAAGCCAAATTTTCATCAGCCATTACTCTGGTCATCAGTGTCACATGATCCTTCAGAAATCGTTTTAATATGCTTATTTATTAGTATAATTATGTCGGCCACAGTTGTGCTGGAAAACAATTTTTTGGAACCTGTGATACTTTTTTCAGGATTCTTTGATGAATAAATAGTTCAGAGAAGAACAGCATTTATTTAAAATAGAAATATTTTCTAACAATATGTATTTGCTATCACCTTTTATCAATTTAACACATCCTTGTTGAATAAAAGTAATAATTTCTTTCAAAAAAGGAAAAAATAAAAATTTACGGACCCCAAACTTAACTTTTTTTTCACCAAAGAAAAAATAGAATCACAAGAATCACTGATAATAAATCAGCATATTAGAATGATTTCTGAAGCATCATGTGACACTGAATACTGGAGTAATAATGCTGAAAATTCCGTTTAATCACAGAAATAAATTATATTTGAATGTACATCATAAAAAATCATAATATTAATTAAAAAAAAAATTCTGTATTTTTGATCAAATAAATGCAGTCTTGATGAGCATAAGAAACTTCTTTGAAAAACATTAGAAATCTTACTGATCATTGTTTTATTCTGTTGTCAGGGAGTTCAACAAACAGTCTGAAATTATTGAAATGTGTTGTTTGTGGTCATTATGACTAATAACTGATAAACTAGCTGAAGAGTGGGCGAAAGACACCAGATGTGTCTGAGGAGAACCCAGTGGAACTCAAATGTGGGCGCATCTTGCTGTTGAGAAAGAGAGATATCTTAGCGATCTTGAAAGTAAAACTGATGCATTTTTCTTCAGAAACATAAGTAATAGCTGTATCAGAGCCATTGAAGAATATAATTCATTTATACAAATCTGCTCTCTATGTCTATAAGCAAGATTCTGCTGATGGATTTATATCTGTACCACATTCTGATCAGATACTTGCTTAACTTTTATGCAGCGTCCATGGAAAATGCCAACCATGCTGATTTAGGCTCTTCAAAGTGAAGTATTTTGATTTATGTGGATTTAAGGAATCTGTTCTAGACTGAAACATGCTGATGAGTGATAAAGTGATAATAAACAGGAAATTATGAAAATGAAATGCTTTCCAGATGTGTAAAGTCTTAAACTTTATAGCATAGAAATCTTGGATGTTACATCATGCCTCTTTTACTTGCACAAATCTTGTTTTCCTCATTTCAAATTGCACAAGTAGACATCTGTCAGGTCATCCCATTTAATGAACCCAAGTTTTTAATAAGCTTATTTATTGAATAACCAAGTCATATAAACACCAGGGATATTAATCTGTCGAGTTAGGAAGTATAAATGATTATAAAACAGTTTCTCCTGCTTTAGCGCAAATGATCAACAGATGCACTGGAGAAGCAACAGCAAGACAACCTCAGGGTATGGGCATGCAGGTGGTAGTCACAGACAACTGCTATGTCCTTATCCTTCCTGACTCCCTGTTAAACAATAAATGTATGTTTTGAAGCATGGTAGCTGGTTTAAGCTGGTTCTTAGTTGGTCATGAGCTGGCCTTAAGCTGGTTATAAACTGATCCTTAGCAGGTCTTGAGCAACTAACTCCTGTCTCACAACCAACCAAGCTTAAACCAGCTCAAACCAGCTACCATGCTTCAAAACATGCTGTTTTCTCAACATGGCTGATTTGTCTCTAGTTTTGTGTTTTGTTTTGTTTTTTGTTAGGGGCCTTATCACTTCTTTTATCAACCCAATCAGATTGCACATGTTCCTTCAGGATGGCAAATCCATATGTGACATCAAAAAGAGTTTTAATGTGTCTCCCAGCACAGTTCCAAGAGCATGGAGGAGATACCAGGTGATGAGCTGTTACAAGGAGAGCTGGACAAGACCCTAGAAATGGAAAATCCTAGCAGTAAGACCAGTATCTGCTCCTTTTTGTGAGGAGGAACACTGCCAGACCCCTACAAAATGACCTCCAGCAAGCTACTGGTGTCCATGTTTCTGACCAAACTGTCAGAACCAGACTTCATAAGGGTAGCATGAGCCTGGCGGCATGAGAGACCTGTGCTCACAGCTAAGCACCATGCAGCTCGATTGCCAGAGGATGCCAGAATTGGCAGGCCTGACACCCCTATTCTCTTCACAGATGGGAACAAATTCACACTGAGCACATGTGACAGATGTTAAAGAGTCTGTAGATGCCAGGCTGTCTGCAACATCATCCAGCAGGATCAGTTTGGTGGAGTGTGGTCTGGAAGGAATATATTTAGAGGGCCACAAAAACCTCCACATACTAGCCAATGACACACTTACTGCTCTTGGGCACGGGGGTGAATTCCACTGTCAGGACCACTGTCAGACCTTACGCTGGTGGATGACAATGGATTGACTGGCCTTCACGTTCCTCAAACCTGAATCTAATAGAGAACCTCTGGGATGATATGTATCAAAGCATCCAAAGCCGGTAAGTAACACCATTGTCCAAGAGCTCACCGATGCCCTAATTCAGGTCTGGCAGAAGATCCCCCAGGGCACCATCCATCATCTCATCAGGAGCATGCCCAGACGTTGCCGGGAAAGCATACAGGCACGTGAGGGCCATACACACTACTGACGTACTACTGACGTAGTTTCAATGTTTTTCTGCAATTTCAATGTTTTTCTTTGATTCTTTGGTGCATGTGATTTTGAATCCAGTCCTCAGTGGGTTGATGATGTCGACTTTTCACTGACCACTGTATGTATATAAGTAAAGATTTTCAACTTGAATATTTTGTTCATTGAGATCCAGTGTGATGTAAGGTTCTCCTTAATTTTTTTGAGCAGTGTGCATATCATATCATCATAACAGTGTCCAGATAGGTTTAAACATGAAATAGTCTTAATTCTTTGGAGTTCTCCTTTTTTAATCACGAGGAGATGTGTAAGAGGAAAGGGTTGAGGGAAACAGTGGGGAAATAGATGAGTGGGTGACAAGGAATGCTATGTAAGTGGAACATGGGGTATTCCCTCACCCCTGACACTTGTGTGGATCACCAGTCATAGAAAGTGATGATCTGCAGCCTCAACTGATGATGAATTTACATTCTGCAAAGAAAATGAAAGTAAATTCAGCAAGAAAATTTTCAAGTTTCAGTTTTTAGCTAGTACTAAATGCAAAGTTTAAATGAGAAGTTCAAATATAGGTCTTCATTCTTCATGAACACAATGAAATAGCCTTTAAACGTCATGTTTTTTTTTTGTTATTCTTAAAGATGAATTTGTTATATTAAAGGATTTGCAAATTTAATATACTAATATGGTGACAAACGATGAGTACATTTGAAGCACAAAGCGCTTGCCAAATAGATAAGGCACAGGATATGACCAATGAGGAGAAAGCATTGAAATAGACAAAAGCATGTCCTGTGTCTCAACCTTGAGCTCCAAGAGTCACAACAAATTTATATATCCAGGGCTACCAAAACAGCTTGTACTTACATGTAAAGAGTGAGCAAAGCATTTCAGGGAGTAAACAGGAAAGCTGAACCATTCAGTAGGACATGCCATGAACTATTTAACATTTCCATGAAACTACGTGTTTTTGTAAAGGGGTGATGGGCTTCGCTGATGGGAAGCTTGGAATTTTTTTGAAGGCCAAACAATGACTGAGTATTTTGAAATAGATATGCTTGATGTTTTTCAACAGAAATGTTGAGCAAGCATCTTTTACTCAATACCCCCAAAAAGTTTAGACTTAAAATTGGCTAATGAAATAAATTAGACTCAAAACTAACCTTTAGTATATATATATATTATAATATACAGTTGCAATCAAAATTATTCAACCCCCAAGAGACTGCAGTACTTTACAAATACAAGCTTTTGAGGATCCAGGATTTTATAAAAAAAATCCATCTATAGCAGATCACTGGCATATTAAAAGTCACAATGTCAATATATAATGTAATATTTTTGAGTAGGATTTTTTGTCATAATTATTCAACCCCTATTCTAATCACTTATTTGTATGGTGGGTGTCACAAGGAGGGTCAGAGACGAGCGGATCCATTTGCAGCATTTTATTGATACAAAACAAACACAAAGGGGCAGGCAGAAATCGTGGTCAAACACAGGCAGAAGGTCGGGGCTGGCAGCGAGAATCAAAACACGGGGAGGAGTCCAGGAATCAAACACAGAGAAAACAAACACGGAAAGAAACGCTCGGAAATAAATGACCAGATGGAACAATAAGACTTCTCAAGGTGGCTGTGTGTGTGAGAAGCTTAAATGCAGTCAGTGTGATGAGGTGCAGCTGTGAGCGGTAATCAGTGCAGTGAGAAAGAGCTGCAGGTGAATGCAGTGATTGGTGCAGTGGCTTGTGGGGGCTGAAGTCCATGAAGTGTAGTGCAAGAGTTAGTGATGACAGGACGACTCAAATCGTGACAGAGCCCGTCCCCAAGGAGCGGCTTCCAGACGCTCTAACCACCTAATGAAACCGGAGGGTGGTGGAGCGGAGGCGGAACAGGGGGAGGGATGGAGGGCCAGGTCCATGTGGGGGTAATGGAGCTATGGACTGAGGCGGAGCCGACGGAGGGAGAAGCCATGGTGGAGGAAGGGTTGGCTCCTCCATGGGGCCGACCGACGGAGGTGGAGCCGGTGGAGCCCGAGGCGGAACCGGAGAGTCGATGGTCCTAGGTGACACCGAGGATCCGGAGGGCCAAGGCGGAACCCAAGGCTCTGGCGACCCCGGCGGAGATGGAGGTCCGGAGGTACGCAGCTGAGCCGGAGTGACAGAGGATCGAGGCTGTGCCCATGGGAGGGAGGAGGTCCACAGAGCCGGCAGGACGGAGTGACGAGGCGCAGCCGGAGGAGTAGAGTCCAGAGGCGAAGGTGGGGCGACGACTGACCGGGGAGGAGCCGGAGAGACGATGGAGCCCGGAGGAGCTGGTGGGCCGACGGCCGACAACGGAGACGAGGGAGCACAGAGCCGGGGTGGAGCCGCCGGGTCGGAGGGCCGAGGTGGAGTCCAGGACTCTGAGACTGGAGGTGATGGATCCCTCAGTCTGGACACTGATGGAGACTGGCAGTCCCACGGCAAGTCCTCTGCACCGAAGGTGGGATGTGGGTGAGCAGAGGGACTGTCAGGAGACAGAGGTGGCGGGACTGGAGCAGCAGGGAGGGTGGGTGGGAACCCACACAGTCCATGCATGGCCTCCGTGACCAGAACCGGGCAGACAGGAATCTCAGGACGACTGGATGGAACCAGCGGAGGCTCTGGAAGGCTGGGCTGAACCAGCGAAGGCTCTGGAAGGCTGGGCTGAATCAGCGGAGGCTCTGGAAGGCTGGGCTGAACCAGCGGAGGCTCTGGAAGGCTGGGCTGAACCAGCGGAGGCTCTGGAAGGCTGGGCTGAACCAGCGGAGGCTCTGGAAGGCTGGGCGGAACCAGCGGAGGCTCTGGAAGGCTGGGCGGAACCAGCGGAGGCTCTGGAAGGCTGGGCTGAACCAGCGGAGGCTCTGGAAGGCTGGGCTGAACCAGCGGAGGCTCTGGAAGGCTGGGCGGAACCAGCGGAGGCTCTGGAAGGCCGGGCGGAACCAGCGGAGGCTCTGGAAGGCCGGGCGGAACCAGCGGAGACTCTGGGAAGGCGGCCATCTTGCAAACAGGCTCTGGAAGGGCGGCCATCTTGCGAACAGACTCTAGAAGGGAGGTCATCTTGTGAAAAGACTCTAGAAGGGAGGCCATCTTGCTTACAGACTCATGCGAGGCAGCCATCTTGGCCGGGAACTCAGGAACAGAAGCCATCCTGGCAACAGGCTCAGGAAGGGCGGCCATCTTGTGAACAGGCTCAGGAGGGGCGGCCATCTTGTGAACAGGCTCTGGGTTGGCAGACATCTTATGCTGTGGCTCTGAGCTGGAACTTACTGTGGGAAGATGGTCCTCCTCCACAATTCCCACAGTAAAAGGAGAGCCACACAACAAAAGAGCAAGATCCATATAATATTGCAAGGTCCAGTTAGGTTCAACCATGGGCATGAGTGAAGCCAATGGCTCTAAGAGTCCTCCACGGAAGAAAATCATCAGGCATCCATCATCCATAGTAGACTGATTAGCCAATTCGATGAAGTCCATCGCATACTCCTCAATAGTCCGCTCACCCTGCTTGAGACGCATGATCTGTACAGTGGATGACACCATACTCACTGCTGGATCCTTGTAGCGGCGAAGTCTTCTGTCACAAGGAGGGTCAGAGACGTGCGGATCCATTTGCAGCATTTTATTGATACAAAACAAACACAAAGGGGCAGGCAGAAATCGTGGTCAAACACAGGCAGAAGGTCGGGGCTGGCAGCGAGAATCAAAACACGGGGAGGAGTCCAGGAATCAAACACAGAGAAAACAAACACGGAAAGAAACGCTCGGAAATAATGACCAGGAGGAACAATAAGACTTCGCAAGGTGGCTGTGTGTGTGAGAAGCTTAAATGCAGTCAGTGTGATGAGGTGCAGCTGTGAGCGGTAATCAGTGCAGTGAGAAAGAGCTGCAGGTGAATGCAGTGATTGGTGCAGTGGCTTGTGGGGGCTGAAGTCCATGAAGTGTAGTGCAAGAGTTAGTGATGACAGGACGACTCAAATCGTGACAGTGGGAAACTAAATTCTTAAAACACAATTAAATCTATAGGAACTCCCAACAGCTGGCAGCCTTATTCTTTAGCTAAAATGTGTTGTACCAGAAAAACTTTGAGGGTGTTGAACAAAAAAGCACAAATAGTCAGATCACATAGACTGAAAGTCATAGAATGTTCTTGAGTGGCCTCCATATTTAATTCTCATTGAAAATATTTGGTTGAATTTTAAGAAAATGTAAAATGCAGTGGCAATGTGAAAACCAGACTATCAGCGTTCTGAAAGCTTTTTCCGGTGAGGAATGGGCAAAGATTTTAGTAGAAAGGTGACAGAAGCATCCAAGCAGCGTTTATTGGTGGTTTAAAAAAAAAAGATTCTGCACCAAATTTGACCTTTGAGGCTTGAATAATTTTGAACATGAACATTTAGAGACAATTATTATTTTTTGTATTATTTATCAACTTACATTCTCAGAAATACTCAAATGTGTATTAAGAAACTTTCTCTAATAGTGTACTGATGCCTTTGTTGAATTGTTTCTACAAAATGTTGTTCTCTGCAGCCAAAAGTCTTGAATAATTTCGATTGCAACTGTATATATTTACACACAAAAGTTTGGGATCAGTAAAAAATTTTTATGTTTTTAATAAAGTATTCTCTTATGCTCAAGGCTGCATTTATTAAAAAAACAAAAACAAAAAAAAAACAGTAATATTATGAAATATTATTGCAATTTAAAACAACAGTTTTCTATATTAATATGATTTAAAATATAATTTATTTCGGTGATGCAAAACTGAATTTTGATCAGCCATTACTCCAGTCTTCAGTGTCACACAATCCTTCAGAAATTATTCTAATATGATAATTTATTATCAACGTTGAAAACAGTTGTGCTGCTTACTTTTTTTTTTTTTTTTCTTTTTTTTGGGGAATCTGACATACTTTTTTTCAGGATTCTTTGATGAAAAAGGTTAAAAAGAACAGCATTTATTCAAAATAGAAATCCTTTCTTACAATATAAGTCTTTACTATCACTTTTTAGCAATTTAACACATTCTTGCTGAATAAAAGTATTAATTTCTTTAACAAAATACTGCCTCAAACTTTGTAATGTAGTGTATATTGTTACAAAAGATTTCTATTTTAAATAAATGCTTTTCTTTTTAACATTTTATTTATCAAAAAATCATGAAAAAGTATCACTGGTTGCAAAAACTATATTAAGCACCACAACTATTTCCAACATTGATAATAAATAAGAATATTGGAATGATTTCTGAAGGATCATGTGACACTGAAGAGTCTTTGAAGAGCAGAAAATACTTCTTTAAAAAACATTAAAATCTTACTGATCCCAAACTTTTGAATGGCATTGTATATATACTAATAGTTAGTTTTGAGTCTAATTTAATTTAATTTTGAAATTTTCTTACATCTTTTATCTGTTTAAGACATCACTGTAACAGTAAATTTTACTTTAAAGCTTTCCTTTACTGGCCAACTAAAACTAGGTTGCTAACAAGAGGCGTTTTGTTCAAGGTTACATAACTGAAGACATAACATTGCAAAACAATTATATCTGACAAACCCAAAGACACCAAAAGATAAACAGTTGCCTCAAAGGGTGTATGCAAAAGAAAATAGTCTTCGAATTTATAAAATGATTCAGAGGTTGAGAGCTGCAAGCCTTGAGAGCCAAAACTTGTGGTAACCTGTTTTGTGGCTGCGATGCCTAGGAGTGGAAGCTGTGGTTGAAGTCAGAGTACAAAGTGCGGTCAGAATCTTCTACTCATCCGCACGCACATGCACAGCCACATTAACTGGTACTAAAAAAAAATTTCACAAAAAACAGTAATGTATTAAGTATTCTTGCCAACAGTAAAACAGCCAGACCCCTTTTGCATTTGCAACTTTCCAATCTGGAATGTTTACGTAAAATCTTTGACGTCAACGTTTTGAAACTGGGGCTTGGTAAAACAAATAATTCCATCATTATATTCTGCAGATGCTACAGAATTTGGAAAGAAATACATACTTTTATGCAAGGATGCATTAAATTGACTGACCACAAGTGAACTTTCCACTCATCAAAAAGAAAACTGGGAAAAAATGTATCATGCTTTCAACGATTTTCAACATTGGTAATAATAAACAGAAATGTCAGGAAAAATATAAATGAATAAATAATAATGAAGGAATGTTTCTTAAGCACCACATCAGTGTGTCAGACTGATTTCTTAAGTATCATGTGACACTGAACACTAAAGTATGATGACTGCTAAAAATTCAGCTTTGTCACCAAGATGAATAAATTACATTTTAAAACATAATACAATAAAAAAAAAAATGGTCTAACTTTTAAAAATATTTCACTATATTTTCCTGTATTTTTGATCAAATAAATGCAGCTTTGGTGAGCATAAGTGATGTCTTTCAAAAAACTTTTTTTTAAATCTTACCAAGACAAAATATCTTAAGAACAAATAAAGGTCACTATAAAGTGTCAATTTAATTAAATTCTATTCAGTTTGCATGAAATAAATAAGCATTTGTGTGAAATAAAATCACATTCACAAGAATAAACATGCCATGTGTTCAATACATTGCAATAGTTACAACAGTGTAGACTTGTATTCAAAAACAAAGCTGCAATATCATATTACTCAAAAGTCTCTGTTAGTGTATTTGAACCCTTTCCAACAATGATTGTATGACTTGAGATCTATCTTTTCACACTAAGGACAACTGAGGGACTGAAGGTTCAAATGCTCACTGATACTCCAGTAGAAAAAAGCATGCATTAAGAGCCAGGGGTGTAAACTTTTGAATGGAAAGTATTTTCTTATTTTGCCTACATTTTTTCTAATTTAGTACTGCCTTTCAGAAGCTACAGAAGATATTTACATGTTTCCCAGAAGACAAGTATTACAAAAGGGTCAACCGCTCACTGATGCTCCAGAAGGAAAAAATATGCATTACGAGCCAGGGTTGAAATTTTTTGAACAGAATGAATGTGTTTTATATTTTGCTTAAATATCTCATTTTTTTTATTTAGTACTGCCATTCAGAAGCTACAGAAGATATTTACATGTTTCCCAGAAGACAAAATAAGTTCAGTTTACCCTGATCTTCAAATTCAAAAAGTTTTAGCCTCCAGGCTCTTACTATAAAATATAGATTCTCAAAAAAAGGTGCAAAAGCTGTCACTGTGGCGGTACCTTTTCAAAAGGTTTACACCTTTGTACCTAAAGGGTGCATATTCATACATTAAAGGTACATATTAGTACCTTTTTTAAAGGTTTAAAAGTCTCTGTTAGTGTCTGGGTCATATTAAAAAAAATTCTGAAAAATATGCATATCAATTTTATTCTAATGCCTTGTTTAGGGAAGTCAAACTGCTGCAGGACTTAGCTCAAGCACACAATGATCTAAACACACACAAATGCTCACAGGATCCAGACGCTTACGTAACTTAAACCTGTCTTCACCTGACAAAAACCTGGCAGAGACACATCCCTGATACCAAAGAGACAGGCACTGTGCCCCAGACATTTCATGAAATCAGATGTTGATGGCATTAACAAAACAAAAGCATGCAGCATGTGTGTGCGTGTTTATGAGCGTCTATGACTCAGTGTTTAGCCGTCGGTACAGGAGCTGCTGATTCACATGTTTATGCAGTATATGCTGCTGTTTGTGCTGTTCTTATCTTCTCTTACCTTGATGCAGCGTGTTTCCCCACAGTCACTGTCTGGGATGCTTCAGGAAGTGTTCATCCGTCTGGAGAAAACATTATCATTAAGGAGCAACAATATCCCACCGTACACTCATGCTGACTTTTGATACGCTTTTTTTTACTTGCAGTGTGGCTCGGATTGAATCATCGGCAGGTTCTGGGATGTGTGGTAAGAAAATGTGAGTTTAAAACTTTTTCCTGTGGTAAAACATTATTAACTTTACTTACTTAATGAATACCTTTCACAGGGATGTAAAAATCCACTGGCCAACCCTTACTAAATATGGGCGTAGTTTTTTTCTCTCACAGTAAACTGTGAAAGTGAATGGTCAAAGTCA
The DNA here is from genome assembly GCF_049309525.1 of Garra rufa. NCBI lineage: Eukaryota > Metazoa > Chordata > Actinopteri > Cypriniformes > Cyprinidae > Garra > Garra rufa. The sequence continues at coordinate 46,251,472 of NC_133363.1, read as the reverse complement.
ACATTGTCCACTACTGTTCAAAACTTACATAAACAAATGTTAATTATTTGATCAAAATAAAAGGAATCATACCAAATGTGTTATTTTTTTATTTAGTACTGACCTTAAGATGTTATGTATTCTTGATTTTTATGATCCACAGCTTTGTGTGTGTGTGTGTGTGTGTGTGTGTGTGTGTGTGTGTGTGTGTGTGTGTGTTTTAGTGATAGTTGTTTATGAGTCACTTGTTTACCCTGAACAGTTAAACTGCCCGCTGTTCTTCTGAAAAATCCTTAAGATCCCACAAAATCTTTGGCTTTCCAGCAATTGAGGGACTCAAACGCTCACTGATGCTCTGGAAGGAAGAAATATGCATTAGGAGCCAGGGGTGAACAGAATAAATATGTGTTTTTTATTTTGCCTAAATATCTCTTTTTTTAACTTAGTACTGCCATTCAGAAGCTACTGACGATATTTACATGTTCCCCAGAAGACAAAATAAGTTCAATTTACCCTGATCTTCAAATTCAAAAAGTTTTAGCCTTCAGGCTCTTAATATAAAATATAAACTCCCAAAAATAGGTGCACTGTGGTGGTACCTTTTCAAAAGGTTTACACCTTTGTACCTAAATATTAGTATCTTAAATTAAATTATATTACATAAAACATTAAAAATTAAACATTAAAAATTAAACAATTATTTTAAATAATACATTAAATATTAGTGCTTCTATTTATAATTGTAAATTAAATATTGGTGCTTCTATTTATTCTTATAATGTAATATAATGTTTTTTTTATTTTCTTTTTTTTTTACATAATAGTATATTTTTAGGCAGTGGCTATTTGCACTAAGTGTAAATAGCAGTATTTTTTATAGGTATGCTATTTACACTAAGTGCAAATAGCTACAGATTTTATTTACACTATGTTAAAATAGCAGGATTTTCTGCTATTTATACTACTTATTGCAAATAGTGGCAATTATCTGCACCTCAGTATTGTAGTACATTATAAAACAGTGTGCAATAATAACGTATTGAGTGTAAATTAGAGTTTTAATTCAAATTACTAAATGGATACCACCTTTTGGGACAATAAAGCCCTCCCTATACATCTGCCCTATAAATTATCTTCTACTTTTTGAATATTTTCTTCATTTTTATTGCAAATAAATGCCTTTCCGATGTGATATGAGGTTTAAAAAAGGAGAAAAAAATAGTTTGGCTAAAGGCAGATTCGAACTCGGATCAATCGCGTCAAAAAGACTGTGGCACATAGTGGAACTGATGTTTGACTACCGTCTTTTGTAGTGTTCACTACCCCAATCACACGTTGATGGAGTTAGTGTAAATAGCCTCTGCCAACCAGGTGGGCTATAGTGTAAATAGACACTTTTTATGGGACTTAAGTACAGTAAAATATGCATATTATGTAACATAATATAACAAGTAACACATAGCAGATGATACTGTCAACTCAAAACGTTTATGCACTACTGACGCTTTTATCTTAAGCGCCTTACATTCTATACTTGCAGCACATGGTATAGTTTTATATTCATGCTGGGAAGTAGATAAATGCTTGTTAAAAATATTAAAAGAGTGCAGCCTTGTACAGGACCTTATTCAATCTGTTGATATGCTTGCTCACATTTTCCCAGTGCTCAGGGACTCTATGACTCCATGAAACCACAGTGATTCACACGCTCTTTGGTGTGTGTGTTCAAGACAGAATGGAAAAGATGGACCCTAAGATGCTGCATACAGAAGACATGCTGTTCCACAAAAGCTAACCTGAGAGAAGAAAAATGTTGAGTTGCTTTGCCAACACCCACACAAACAAACACTTGTTTAAGGTCATTACCAAGCACACAGAGTACAAAACAAACAGCTCTCTTTGCTAAAATAATCAGAAGCATATGAGAATATTTTAGAAAAGGCACATAAAAATCCATGGAACAAATCTAAACGAGCCTGAGAGGCTCTAGTTTTGGAACCCTGACCTTTATACTGACCAAAGCCTCTCGTTTTCGAAGCTTCGGACCTTTCTTTTATTTTGTTTTTCATATTGACATTTTGTTGCATCATAAACTTATGAAATTACCGGCTATTAATATGCATTCTAGATGGGAGGGCCATCCCATATTGCAATTGTGAAACTGAATTCTGTGTTAGAGAGCAGGCTCCACCAAGTCAGTCGAAAACACCCCCACACACATGTGTGTTCTTCTGTATTTGAATCATTGTTCTTAATCTGTCCAAGATCATTTGGCTCGCATCACTTTCCACTGTATTCACATTATAGCTCACAGTTCACACACACACACACACACACACACACACACACACACACACACACACACACACATGTTGGGTTTACATGTTTTATGGGGACATTCCATAGGCGTAATGGTTTTTATACTGTACAAACCGTACTTTCTATCGACCCTACACCTACCCTACACCTAAACCTAGCCTTCACAGGAGATTGTGCATACTTTTACTTCATCAAAAAAACTCATTGTGCATGATTTATAAGCCTGTTTCCTCATGGGGACCTGAGAAATGTCCCCACAAGGTCAAAATCTACTGGTATTCCTGTCCTTGTGGGGACATTTGGTCCCCACAACGTGATGAATACCAGGTACACACACACACACACACACACACACACACACACACACACACACACACACACACACACACACACACACACACACACACACACACAAAACAATAATATCTGGCCTCAGCAATATGTCAATTCAGCTTTCAATCATCACTACCTACATTTTGGTGGGACTAAATAAACGTAATACAACTACTCTTGATCCACATTAAATGTGAAATAATTATAACTGCAGTGTAGAATTTTCTACAAAGAAAGACATACTGTAAACATTCACAGTCCATTATATATATATATATATATACACACACACACACACACACACACACACACACACACACACACACACACACACACACACACACACACACACACACACACACACACACACACACACACACACACACACACACATATATTTTAAAAGACTCTTCTGCTCACCTGCATTTATTTGATCCAAAGTACAGCCAAAATAGTACAATATTTTTACTATTTAAAAATAACTGTTTTATTCCTGTGATTTAAAAGCTAAATTTTAGCATCATTACTCCAGTCACATGATCCTTTAGAAATAATTGTAATATTCTAATTTACTGCTCAAAAACATTTATTATTATTATGTTGAAAAGAGGTGAGTAGAATTTTTTTTAGGTTTCTTTGATAAACAGAAAGTTCAGAAGAACAGCATTTATTTGAAATAGAAATCTTTTGTAACATTATACATGTCTTTATCATCACTTTTGATCAATTTAAAGCATCCTTGCTAAACTCTACAATTCCTCCTTCCTCCCTCAAAAAAAAAAATTATACTGACTCCAAGCTTTTGAATGGTATAGTGTATAATGTTGCAAAAGCTTTTTATTTCAGACCTTTCTATTCATCAAAAAATTCTAAAAAATGCACTCAACTGTTTTAAATATTGATGATGATGAATAAATTACATTGAAAAAATATTCAAATAGATAGCAGTTATTTTAAATAGTAAAAATATCTCACAATATTACTGCTTTAGCTGTATTTTGGATCAAATAAATGCAGACTTGGTGAGCAGAAGAGACTTAAAAGACATCTAAAAATCTAGTACTATATATATATGACTACTGTATTAACATACAGTAGTCACCACTAATAAGCTACTAAATATATTGTAGTAGACTACATTTTTTTTGTACAGCTGCTTTGAAACGATTTGTATTGTGAAAAGCGCTATAAACTTGAATTGAATTGAATTGAATATATATAGTAATTGTGGTCACTAATAAGTGATTTATTGCACATAATTATTTTATTGTGCAAAAAAAATAATTTAATCTAAATATATCTATTTCTAGATTATAGCTAAAAATAGTCAATGTACAGCATATCCAGGAGTGATGCATAGAAATTTTAAGCCATGACTCTACACTGTACCTCTGGGACATTGTGGTACACAGGATATTACATCACTCGGAAAACCAGTGGCTTGAACTGAAATTAGAAAAATGTGTAGAGAAAAAAAAAAAAAAAACATTAGAGTGGAATAGTACAGAACAGATGAGTAGAAACATCTGGAAGCACATCGGGTGATCATGCCTAAAAGAATCACCTTTCAAAAAGAAACTAAATTAGATTGTTGTATTAAAATCGCACCTCTAAGATACAGACAATGTCATATTTGTTCTATTAAGTGTGAATAATTACAAAAATCACTAATTTAAATGTTTAAACAAAAATAAATGATATGGCATTAATTAATTATTTGGCTCCTAGAGAGTAGTTTGCCATTATTAAATAGGATGTTTATATGTGGTGGGGTTTACGTGGGACTGTGCTTTAACCTGCGTAACCTTAACTTTTAGTTTTTGGCAATGTGACATAAAAAATCTGTTTGATATAAAACCTGTCACTTTCTTCTTTGATGATTCAAGCTTTCAAAAAGAACATAGCGCCGCGGTGAACAACCGAATGTGAAAGCTGTTAGACTGAGAGGACGAAATTCCTGAACAATGTTGGTGAAGCGGTTGAATGAATAATTTGTGGTCTTTCTTTATCTCCCAAGGGGACCCTATTTCTGGGATGGCGACATCAGTGAAAGTTACTTGTATGGAAAGAACAGTGACTCAGAATTTTGCTTGGATGGCGTGTCTGCATTGTTTCAGTTGTGTGTGTGTGTATACATTGGTTAATCCAGTGTTCCACTTTCTAAAATTTCCAGTGCGTCAGATTGTGATATAGGTTTACAAAATGTTAACTTGCGCTGAGTTGCGGTTTAAAGCGTCATGTTACGCCTGATCTCGGTCATGTAGTACGTGCTGCCACCGTGTGGCTATGTTGCACTATTAGCATTATAGCTTCGTGTTATATAAACAACCGCGGTATGCAGTTGCTTTTCACGGGGCTTACATTAGGTTGTAACATGATCGAACTTTTAAATATTGTATTGCATCTAAACTCTTACAGCTTAATACAGACGAAATATATTTAAATCTCATAAATCACTTGAGAAGTGTGTGTGTGTGTGTGTGTGTGTGTGTGTGTGTGTATTTAGCTGGAACTCATATCAACGTGAATCAGAATTACGCTTACGGAACAGTTACTGGGCTCCAAAGTCCAAATGTTTCGAGTTTTGAAAATGAGTGCAACGAGGTCATGAATACTATTATGTTGTCTTAAAAACTGCGACACTCTTGACGTCAAAATTTCAACGTGTCGGCACATGGCGCCGTGGCTTAGTTGGTTAAAGCGCCTGTCTAGTAAACAGGAGATCCTGGGTTCGAATCCCAGCGGTGCCTTTTCTTGGCTCTGTGTAGTATAATTTAACAAAACTGGACATTCATTGACTGCTGTAATTGTGGTTATGCTTTTGGAATAAGTACTGCATATCTGACTATGAAAATAGGCGGGTTGTGATATTACTCTTAATTTCATGACTGCTTTAACCTGTAATTAAAACAATTCATTCCAATGGGAAGAGCTAATTACAAGTACATACACAGTTGAAGTCAAAAGTTTACATACATCTTGCAGATTCTGCAAAATGTTAGCTATTTTAGCAAGATAAGAGGGATCATACAAAATGCATGTTGTTGTTTATTTAGTACTGACCTGAATAAAATATTTCACAAAAAGAAGTTTACATGTAGTCCACAAGAGAAAATAATAGTTGAACTTATAAAAATGACCCCGTTCAAAAGTTTACATACACTTGATTCTTGATGCTGTGTTGTTACCTGAATGATCCACAGTGTTTTTTTGTTTGTTAGTTTGTTTAGTGATAGTTGTTCATGAACGGTTAAATTGCCAGCTGCAAAAATTCTTTCGTTTTATAGCATTTTTGTGTATTCGAACCCTTTCCAGCAATGACTATGATTTTGAGATCCATCTTGTCACTGAGGACAACTGAGGGACTCATATACAACTATTACAGGAGGTTCAAACGCTTCAGAAGGAAACACAATGCATTAAGAGACGGGGGTGAAAACTTTTTAAATTTGAAGATCATGGTAAATTTAACTCATTTTGTCTTCTGGAAAACATGCAAGTATCTTCTGTAGCTTTTTAAGGGCAACACTAAATAAAAAAAATTTAGGCAAAATAAGAAAAATGTACACATTCTCATTCCATTCAAAAGTTTACACCCCTGGCTCTTAATGCATCGTTTTTCTTTCTGGAACACCAGTGAGTGTTTGAACCTTCTGTAATAGTTGCATACGGGTCCCTCCATTGTCCTCAGTGTGAATACATGGATCTCAAAATCATACAGTCATTGTTGGAAAGGGTTCAAATACACAAAATGCTGAAAAACCTAAATATTTGCGCAACCTGAAGTGGGCAGTTTATCTGTTCAGGACAAACAAGGGACTCATAAACAACTATCACTAAACAAATAAAAAAACAGCTGTGAATCATTCAGGTAACAACAGTAAATAAAAATAACATGCATTTTCTATTATCCCTCTTATTTTGGTAAAATACTTAACATTTTGCAGATTCTGCAAGGTGTATGTAAACTTCTGACTTCAGTATTTCCCAGAATTTTATGTACTAGAATGGCATCACCAAGGCCCAAGACCAACATCAAATCTGAAATCTCCTCTTTTAAACTCACTATTTGCTAGATATGCTGAAAAAACGGACAGGAATATTACAAAAAGACATGTGATTAACTACTCTAACAATTTGACTTCCATAATAATTTAAAGACACAATTTCGGTTTTACTACATTTAACAAAGCAAAAAATCAAATCTTTAAAAGTATCCCATGAAACCTGCTTAAGTAGTTCACCCAAAATAAAATTTCTCTCATCTTTTATTTACCACGCCATTACAAAACAGTAGCCCATGACCTTACTTCTGCAAATCACAAAAGAAGATTTGGGATAGAAAAATATACAGGTTTGGAATGACATTATAAGGAGATTTTTACTTTTTGGGTGAACAATCCCTACAAGTGTCCCTTGGGGTACACATACCATTAGTTAGAAATCTCTGGTCTTGATAGCAAGTTTTCGATGAATGAATTGTTACTTTAAAAAACACTGTAAGTGCACACTGTTTACATTCATTTATGGTTTATTATTTAAAAAGCGGCTTATCACAAAATTAGAAAAAGATATTTTTTGATATTTTCTATGTGGGCTCAGCTCATAAAAATAAGAGTATGGTTAGACATTTTATAAAATAATTGCAAAATGTATTAGTACTGAACAATTTGTTAATATCCTAATTGTGCTTGCTAGAGTGGCATATGTCTGTTAGCACCTTAATGATGGTGGTTTTTTTCCCCATCACAGCTTACATTTGTTTTTTAACAGCGAGAGGCTTCTCCAGCTGCTGGCCATGCAAATCATGCACCTTCCACTCCATGTTATCCAGGACAGTGAAGTTGTTGGTCTTGTAATTGAGCATGTCTCGAGCACGGAACACCTTGTTGGATTCGTACAGGTTGCTCCAGTAGCGTGGGAGGGGTTCGAATCCCCCCAGGCGGGCGAGATCATCATTGTAGGCCCATTGCTCAGAATCCAGTTTAAGGATATGGCGGGTGGCAATTCCACGGGCACGACGAGCGGCAATGTCTAGCTCGACATCTTTCTCCATATGCTCACGGGATGGCAGCCGGAAAGAACCATCCAACACTGACAGGACAAACTTAGTCTGGGGAAGAAGTGAGGAAACAATTTGAAGATGTAATAAAGATCCTCAGTCACACATATTCCCTAAATAAAATATCCTTCGCTTCGCAACTAACCTGAACATGGAAATGTGGGAAGGGGCATATAGCTCTGCAGATGCCCACTATAAAGAGTGAAGGGTGGGATGGAGGTATTAGGAACTTATAGAGAGGCCAGACGTGGTGCTCCTGCACGTTCACACCCACTTTCTTATCCAGGAATGGGAAGGTGAAGTTATAGCCTGTACAAAACAAAAACACCTCTGGATTGGCCCTTTCCCCATTTTTGAACTCTAGAGTGCCATCATCCAATACAGAGGTTACTGGAGGAGCCTGCTCGACTCCTTTAGGAAGGGGGCAGGTCAAAGGCCGCTGTCCATGACTCAGGATCACCTGAAGTAAATAATGGTACAAGATAAACAAAGAATTCCACATAAAATACTTTTTTCATAGCTGCAGTAAGCATACAATCATCTAAACAAGTCGTTTTTGTCACAAATTTAAGTATATTAAAGACTGGAATACATAACATAGCTTTTTAAATCGGAACAGATTTTAAAACACCAGGCATCATAAGCTTGTCTACTGATAGAGAAAATTTTGGACATCATAAGCTACGATAGTAGAGCCCTATAGAATCCATTATTTAAATCCAAATCTAATTTCCATTTTTTTTTTCCAAATTCATGTTTTAATTTTTCTGGATTCCATCTGGATTCAACATTTTTCTGCACTCTGTTTTAATGGTTAAATAAAGAAAATATTAATCAAAAAGCATGTGTAATTAATTGGAATCAGGAAACTTGCACAATTTAACAGTAATTTATTAAAAGTTTAACAAAAAAATAAATACATTTTAAGGCCCTATGAAATACATTTTATTTTTACCAAATTCGGTTTTTCATTCATTTTCTGGATTTCATTTAAATGCTTTTATTCAATTTTAATAACAAAAAGCTTATTAATTGATTTATTATCATTTTTCCCCCTAGAAATACTGTGTAAATATTTTCTGGTAAATATTTTTTTTTCTGGTAAATATTCCTTAGAAATAAGGTTTTAATAATAATTTTATTGTTAGTAGAAGTAGTAGTACTATCATTACATTAAGTAGTATATTTTTGTCATAGTTTCTATAAGTTAAACTAAACTTTTATTTTAACGGGTTGATGAGTAAAGAAACAGTAAAATGCTCATGGAAATGCTCATCTGTGCCACATAGTATTTCTGTGGCTTAATATTCACAGAGATGTTTTGAATTATGTGTACTGACCCACTTTTGGTTTATTTATCCAAAATTTGGCAAATTCTGTGACATTCCTAGTTATAGAGTAAATTCCATTTTTATGACTGGATTCCGCATTTTCCGCATCGCGGAAACCATAGGGCCCTACAATTGAGGATCACACATTAACAGACTTCTCAAGTTGTTATGAAAAATCAACAGACTCATGTAGAAACATGTGCTATATTTCTAGGAGGCGCATGACAAAAGAAAACAATATGTATTCTAAAATTGCCTCAAAATACCAAACATGTTTAATGTCCTCCAATTGGATTAATCAAAATTGAAAAAAAAAAAAAACAGAGTTTGTACCCTGTCAACTCTCACAATCTGCAGACTGATCTAAACTTGTC
>NC_133363.1:46211487-46241574 GCF_049309525.1 Garra rufa | reverse complement strand
TCATATTCAGGTCAGTATTAAATAAAAAAAACAACATGCATTTTGTATGAAAAAAAAGAGAAAGAAAGTCACACGGACATGTGGGAAATAATTGTTGTAAGTTTTCCGCATTTACATGCCAGATTTTTATATAAAAAACGTTATATCTACAGGCACTTTCATTTTAATTGCAATTATTAAAAGTTTAAATATGAACTGAAGTATGCTTGAGAAGATCTCGACTTGCCACTTGCCAGCAATAGTTATGTTCAGTGTGTTCACCAAACTACGCCTGTACATTGATACAAGTCATGTCGTTTCTTGTTGGAAAGCATATTTTGCAAGCACCAACATATTTGTCTGACATATGAACATAGGACCGCAACTGTGTCATTTTCACTTCTTAATCTTCAAAACGATAATTTCTCGCTGCGAGCAGGGTTCGAACCTGCGCGGGGAGACCCCATTGGATTTCAAGTCCAACGCCTTAACCACTCGGCCATCGCAGCGCCGGAACTAAACCCAGCAACTTCCGTCTTTGTTACTGACATGTCCGCAGAACGATTACTTCTTACAACTACTTAAAGAAATTGATTAACGTAACTTTACTTAATTGCAATAGCTTCGTGTAAACTAGAACGCAACACCACCTTGCTTTTACTAACTATATGCACGTAGATGTTAACGTTCGTGCTATTATTTCGTTAGTGAACAAATTTGCACATCGATCATAATAACAATTATTTGCATTTGAGTTAACTACGGTATAAATCGTACCTTAATGGATGCTGAGAGAGGATAAATGCAGCTTCCGCGGACCTCCAGCAAAGAGTCACTGGCCTACTTTCACGTTTTTCAAACAGCGTCACATGGTGGATTAGGTTGCCAGATGCTCTCCCCCCATTCTTCTTACTCTTATTCTTTTTTCCCTTATTTTGTATTTAATTAATAAGCCTGTTTGTTTCAATACAGTTACCAGGCAGAATGAATAAATTATCTACTGTAATAAACTACCCATTGATTTGATTAAAAAGTTTCTTATAAACAACGAAGATTTGTCTAGAACGACATGTCTAAAAATTACGAGCTCACGTCATGGAAACTTCTGCACTGACAAGAAAGATATATTTTATACTGCTTGTTGTTTTCGAAACTAGAAGACGTTTAGCCTTTATCTGCCTCACATTTTACTGCGTCGACTAGTAAAACCACTTGGCATCTTTTCTTGAGAAGAGTGAAGAGAGGCATTCTTAACCTTTTTTTTATAAAACCTGCAAATTATAAATACAGAAACAGTTTGACCGTTTCCCTGATTGTCGTTTAATACACAAATGTAAAAACCTTGGCAAATGTTCTGTGAGATACATTAAGTAATACGTCACAATGCCTATGTGTAAAATATATATGCAATACTTTTTATTTGTTATTGAAAGCAGTACAGGATGCAATGTATTGCAAATATAAAAAACGCCCCCCCAACACAATTCTTGCTGTTCAGAAGTAACATGCATGTATGTTTCAGGCAACGTCCAGTAGGTGGAGGTATAATACAACAGAAATGCCAAAATCTGAAAATATATTTTCAATTGCCACCCGTCCCTTAAAATACGGAATCGTCCCGTATTTGAGAATGAAATTGCGCGTCCTGTTTTGAATCAATACGGGACGGGTTTTGTCCCGTATTTTTTATCATTTTTTAAAGCAGCGTCTCATGCAAATCATCCCACACGCATTTTATGAAGATGCCTTTCCTACTTTTGATTGGGTAATACTTGATGTCATCGTTAGTTTGATTAGTCTTTTTAACTGTCCAGTGAGGAGGGCGGGTCTTTTAAGCAGAGTCTGCCAAGTCTAAAAATGGCAGAAGATGCTTCAGGTAGCCAGCCAATTTGGCCTGCTGCCATTTTTTTTATTTATATTTTATTTTCATATATATTGTTTTTCTGTTGCCTGCCGAATGTATTAAAGTGATTTAATCCAAATTCGCTATTCAATAATAAAACTCTTAATAAATCGTAATCCGGTTCGTCTTGACTGACAATGCAATTCGCCTCCCGCACGCTCGCTCCGCCCATCCGCCAAAAGAATGCAAGACTCGAGAATAGAGCGTCCAGGTGGAGTAGAGAGGCAAAACTGTCCTGTTCAGGACATCATTTGCAGGTCAGATACATTTGTAAATAGACTATTGTAGTTTTGTCTTTGTTTACTTAGTTAAGCATTAAACTGCTTGCAAATATTATCAATACCAGTCAGTTTGCTGCAAAATTAACAAAATTACATAACTGTTGTAAAGAGTTGGAACTTAGCAGACAAATATTCACATTGTTTTATAACAAGTTTAGAGGGAGCTATGGCTAGCAACAATATGGCCCTTACAAAAAATTAACCATGTTTTCACTAAAAACCAAAAACCATGGTTACTATAGTTAAACTATGGTAACCACAAATTGACAAAGGGTTTGCTACACTTTATGGTATTTGTAGTAAAATTTTGGTTAAACAACTTGTAATCAAAATGCCCAAAAAAAAAAACAAAAAAAACACGGATACTACTATACTTTTACCATAGGCCTAAAAAACCTTTAATTATTTTGCATGGCACCAGCCAATAGATTTAAACTTTTTATGTGATAATGATAATGGCTATATATATATATATATATATATATATATATATATATATATATATATATATATATATATGTGCGTGTGTGTGTATATATATAACCCTAAGTCACATTTGTGGTTATGCCCTACTTTTTGAACAATATACTCTGTTTGGAATCCTTGGAGTGTCCTTGTCATTCTAACATAACAAATAATGGCAACTCACAGCCCAAATATTCATGTTTGTTACGTAAGAGTCATATGAGTGTCTTTGAACTGGTGATTTGAATCAGCACCTAAAGTTTCTAAATGATATTAATAGATTTTCTTCTCCTTTCCATTATAAGAAACATGTTTTATACAGTGTTTCATTTAATTCAAGATATACAGTTGAGGTCAAACATTTGACCTTAAAGGAACCGTATGTAAGAAATTTATGTCATTTAATCATAAAATGGCCCTGACATGTCCCTAGACATTAAGAAATCATGTTCATTTCAAATACTTATATCACTGACAACAGTGGTCCGGCCAGGATATTGTCATTTAAAAGTGAGAGTTGCAGCCCTCAAATGATGTTATTGTTGTCGTTTTGTGTTTGGTCTGAGGCTCCACCCTCCAGCTATCTACCAATCACGAAGTCAGTAGAGTTTCGTGAGACGGGTTGCCAGCTAAGCTCTAGTTAGTTACAGCTGCTGCTAAGAACGAGTCGGATAAAACATGTGTATAAAATTACGAAACCTAAAAGACCTCGTTATGAATCCGAAATACGTCGTGACAAAGTCCGAAATAAAACAAGGATTTGTATAGGAGATGCCTTTGAATGATGGAGACGGCTGAAAACGGAGAAGAATTTGAAGATAGACGCCAACGTAGCTAATTTTCTCCTTGACAGGTAAGATTCATCTATGTTTGGCTAACTTTGCTTCCGTACACAGTAGATTTTCCGCGGTCGGCCGTGCTAAATGCGTCCATAAAAAGCTTTATATCGCACCACGAGCAGGGTATGAGAACAATCTATATTCCGACTGAAATGTGGTATTACAGTACATCTTTACGAAATATTTGGCTAATCGCCATCTGTAAATTTTTGCGATACATAATTACTTCGCAAAACATCTCTTGTGAAGCATAAACATTAACAGAAGAAAAACAAATTACTGTGTAAGACTCGTCACTTGCCATTGGAAGCTCCTTGTTGCAGCCTACTCCTGCAGCTTAGCTGGCAACCTCGAGTCAGGGGGGAGCGGGAGGGGAAACACCGTTCTACAGTATTTTGAAAGTGATTGCAGTACCAGTTTTGGCCACAATCCTACATACGGTTCCTTTAACTGCATAGCATAGCTTCTATACAATTTATCAATCAATTAAGACCAAAACAATTAAGATATGTAGAACTGTAACTATGTTGTTACAGTAGCTACAATAAAATAATGAAGATTGAAGCAAGTCAGCATTTGACCAGGATGGACCAATAATAACAGTGGTCAAGAGCAATATAATGCATTAGTAATGACTGAACTGTTCTAGAAAGTCAAAACGGCCTTACAACAGGGCAGGCACAAGTAAAACCGCACCCAGTATCATGCAGTGGCCAAGTCTAATGGACCTCCTTGTACAAAGATCAATGAACTCTACCCACATTTCACAAGTACATTGTTTTAGTGGTGTTGTTGGCAACCACACGCAATGCTAATTAAAAGTTTACAACCTTTTACACAGGCCACCCCTAGAATCTAAAAACCAGACGTTTCCATAAATTATGTATTTTTAACAATCTCAGTTTTTCTGTAAATGATGTATCTTTACTACACTTCCTCTTTTCCCTATTTTTGCAGATATCACTTGTATATATTTTGTTTACTTTTGGTGGACTGTAAGTAGATTGTGAACAGGCATGGACACTGTCAATAAAACCAGTACCGCCGCTCCCTATACGCAGAGTACGCAGTCTGCGTAGGGCACCAACTCCCAGGGGGCACCATCCCAGCTGCTCAAAAAAAATATTTTTATTATTTTATTATTATTTATTTTAGTTTTTATATAGCCTATTATAATAATAAATTAATATTAATAATATACATATACAAATAAACAAAAATATAAACGTATATATTGTATTTTCTGTGAACGCAGAGTAGACTAGTAAGCACACGTGATGACGCGCAGCGACGCGCCTTTACCTCTGTTTACGGCTGCCTATTTGGCCAAAAATGATGATAATAATTGATGAACAATATGCCTGGTCCTGGAAAGAGACATCAACAGTCCGGCGCGGAGAAACGAAAGAAAAAAAAAGCCCAAGATGAAGCCCGTGCATCACTAAGGTACGTTCATAATCCTGTGAAACCTTATTTTATTCTGTCGACGTTAATAGTGTTTTAATGTCGGTAATAATTTCACGACTAAGGAATCTTTCTTAATATGAATATAAGCAGATCTAAGTAAACAAAATGACTTAAAATGCATTATATTAAAACACAGAGGCAATTATGATTATTGATTAATAATGATCATATGGTGTCATTAAATAATAGTGTTAAAATACATAATCTAATACAAAATTAACAGTTTACATTACAATTTTAATAGAAATGCCTGAAAAGGGCACCAAAGGCCAGGTAAATGCAGTTGTTACACTTACATGATGATCGAATTCCTTGTTTAATATTGACCAAACATTTAATTAAAATGTCCACATAATCTTTCCTATCATTTCCTCAACAAAAATATGTGGACATCATAACCCTTGTCTGCTTTATTGTCAAAATCTGCTTTATTGTCAAAACTGCCACATGTACAGTGCATGTAGGTAAAAACACAGAATAAAAATATATTTTAAAAAAATACAGACAAAAACAAATATTATATATTCTATAAAACACAATTTACAAGCATGGATATGATAGAAAGATAGATAAAAAGGCAGATAACCGTGCTTTTTATCATAGTAAAACTGCTTAATTTCCTTTTGTATGATTCTGAGATTATTAAATCAATCAGACAACTGTATTAATAAAATCATAGCCATTGGAGGTAACTCTTTTTTGTTGATAAAACTCTTGCTCTTGATCTTGCTATTTCGCTCTTTATTTACCTTTTTGACCAAAAATAACTTCCGTAATATTTGGGGGAGGGGGCACAAAAGTACATTTCTGCTTAGGGCACCCATTTGGCCAGCAGCGGCCCTGAATAAAACCTTTGGTTTTTGCAATTATTTCTTGTGACCAAATTTTCCATCACACCTCTCACAGAGTGTTAAAAATACATAATTTACAGAAACATCTGATTTACAGTCTTTCTGTAGGTGGCATGAGGAAATTAGTGATTTCTTCTTCCTGGCCCGTTAACGGCATTTGGATTTGCTTTACGTAACCTGGACTGCGACACAACACAGACAATGGATAACGATGCATAATACGTACAGCTAAGTGCAATAAACTTATATGATGTCTGTTTGTGTTTATTGTGGGATATCAGAGTAGGATGCGATAATGGGGTGGACATGCGTGCATTGTGTATCCAACTGTAGCATTAACCTGACCCTTGTGTGCACTAGGGATGCTCATTTCGGTTAATTTTCCTGACCGACAACCGCTGCTCGTTATCCGAACATTAACCGTTAACTGATAAAATTAGAATAATAAATTAGTTTAAAATAAAAATAGAATGCACGAGTATCTGTGATGATACATTAAAAATACAAGCAAATGTTTTATTTTAACGTGCAAACAGCAGCATACAGACTCAGAGCAACAACAAAAACTGCATTGACATATACTTAAATTATCACGCATCAGCAGCGGTTCTGAGAACAGAGAAAATCTGAATGAAAAAAAAAAAGAATAATATAAATAGGCCTACACTAAATATGTATAAATTAAATAACTACCTAATTAAGATGACAAAACTAAAACACACTGAATCCTTTTATGCGCTTTGAAGAACTGTACCGGTCTTATTCTTCTCATCAGACATAAAAATATATAGCAGGCCAGCCAATACCTCAGTGGGCCTAGTTTTTAACATGTCCACATGCTGTACGGATAGGCAGGACCGCTGCCTGTTAACTCTTAGATCCGCGAAAAAAACACCATCACAAAAACCCTTTCAATTTGCGGTTCGGGACTTCCATCCACTGTCATATGCGTGTGGAGAAGCGCGTGTTTTACAGCGTTCAGCAATAGCCAATCACAGACATGTATGTTTAGTAGATTATCACTGTGGCCAATCAGAGGAGGCTATGTTACAATCCATTCACCAACCAAAGTGCCGGTTTCAGTTTTGCTGATTTCTACACTTTCGCAAACTCTCTTGTTAAAACAAACAAAGTGTTGACATTATGTCCAGTGATTGTAACGGGAGCGCCTATTGCGCACTTTCTAGACTATAATTCATTCAGAATTTGAATACATTCACTCACGGATTCACTCTCTAATAACCCAATAATGCCACTTGTCATTGAGTTGCATATACTACATCAGTTTACTAAGTAAAGGTGAAGCGAAATATGTCTGTACAGCCACACTGCACGTGTCGACACGCGCGTGAGTAAACAGATAACTTACAAATAGCATTATTTCTTTCACCATGCAGCAAACGTAAAAAAAAAGAATAGAAAAAAACCCTTTTAAACCGTTTAACTGATAGTAATAATCGGTTAAAATTCTTACTGTCGGTTAACGGTTAAACGGTCAATATGAGCATCCCTAGTGTGCACCCAAAGGTAGGTGTCTGATCCTAAAATGGTAAGGCTGCAGTGACAGGTACCATCTTCTTATCTTAGCATTTTGATCCTTTAATGAGTTTATCCAGGTTAGCGCTCTCCGGCCTGTCTCAAGAACTCCCTTCCAGCAAGTAATATTGGAGACTTTCCAACACCTACTTGATGGCAAGTCCCTTTTTCCCGATAGTTGAATATTGGGTCTTTCAAGGTAGTAGCTTATGGCTTAAGTAGAGGATTGGGTGTTCCTTGCCTTGCCTTGTGATAGCATAGCTTCTAGTCCATTGGCGGAAGCATCTACTTGAACTGGGAATCTCAAGGAGAAATCTCGACTTCTCTGAATGGGACTGTTACACAGGCTGTCCTTCAGCTTTCGAAATGTCTGCTCAGCTTCCTCCGTCCAGGACATTGGATTCCAAACCAACTTTGTGGTGAGGTTGGTCAGGGGTAAACTCTGGTATATTCCTTCAGTACCATCCAACCAGCCCAAGGAAGTCTTGTACCTCTTTCTCTGCCCGAAGTCTTAAACTGTTTGTACAGCCTCCACCTTGTCAACATGTCATCAAACTTCACAGTTGCCCAGCAGGTCTCAGGTCTCAAGTCTCAGGTATTATGCCTCTAGTTTTGCCTACTCACATTTCTGTTAATCCTGTGTTACCAATCTTCTGTAAGATCCTGCTCGGGTGCCATAGATGCTCTTTCCAGCTACCGCTGTAGATGACCACAACATCGAGATATGTCACACTTTTTTCCCCCTCGTAGAACCTGATCCATCAGCTGTTGGAATATTGCTGGAGCTCAGTGTAACCTAAAAGGCATGGTGGTAAAATGTTCTAAATGCCGTGTATTCTCTGGATAGTTGAGCTAAGGGCACCTGCCAGAGTTCTTTGCACAAACCTGGAGTGGTGATGTATGTGGCTTGACCAATCCATTCTACCAGCTCACCAATCTGAAGCATTGGGTATGCATTGAATCTTGAGACAGCATTGAGCTTTTGGAAATCGAGGCAAATTCTCAGGGACCCATCCTTCTTCAGTACCAGGGTCATTGGGCTGTTCCTCGGGATGTTCCACGGGCTGTTTGATGGCTCGATCACCATTATCTCTCTCATGAGATTAATCTCTCTTCTCAGTGGCTCAATCAACCATTCAAGCACTTGATAAGACTGTTGCTGAATGGGAGTGGGGTCAGTAAGCTGAATGGTGTGTTCATTCAGGTTGGTTTATCCTGCAATCTCCTGAGGAGATTTGGGTGCTTGTCTACTATCCGTAGCAGCTTCTCCCTATGTTTCTCTTCCAGGGTGTTACAGAGATCTCTGTGCAGCCACATCTTCCATTTCATCCTCACCTTCCTCTCCATCTGTGCCTCCTTTGCAGGCAAACAGTACTGTCTCTTTGTCTGCTGCCTTTTCTCGTCACTCTTTCAGGAGGTTGACGTGGTAGACTTGGTTGGACTTCCCCTTCTCTGAATGCAATACCTCGTAAGTGACTAGTCCCACTCGTCTCAGAATCTCGTAGGGCCCTTGGAACTTTGCTAACAACTTGTTTGTCAATGACGGCAGTAACAACAGTACTTTCTGTTCTCGTTGGTATTCTCTGTGTTGTGCATACTGGTCATACTATGGTTTCTATGCTTTCTCGGAAGCTTTCAAGTTCTCCATGGCTAGTCTTGATGTTCTTGGTACTTTTCCAAAATGGTCTTATCTGCAGGCTGAACTTAAGAATACCTTGCTCACCATATGTGGATTTCTTCGGGGCATCCCAGCTCTTCCTCGCCAGATCTAGTGGACCCTGGACAGACCATTAGTACCACAATTCAAAAGGTCAAAACCCTGTTGACACTTGCAGTACCTCCCTGTAGGCCAGGGCTGGGCAACTTCGGTTCTGGAAGGCCACTGTCCCAAAGAGTTTAGCTCCAAATCCAATTTAACACACCTTTCTGTAGCTTTCTAGTAACCCTTAAGACATTGATTAACTTGTTCAGGTTTGTTGGATTAGAGTTAGAGCTAAAATCTGCAGGACAGTGGCCATTCAAGGCGAAAGTTGCACAGCCCTGCCGTAGGTAAACAGCCTTTTCCCATGTCACTGACAAACTAAACAAGCATGCCCTTGAGGGTTTGATTGAACCGCTCGACTAGTCTGTCCGTCTGTGGGTATTAAAGGAACACTCCACTTTTTTTGGAAATAGGCTCATTCTCCAGCTCCCCCCGAGTTAATAAGTTGATTTTTACCGTTTTGAAATCCATTCAGCCGTTCTCTTGTTCTGGCGATATCACTTTTAGCATAGCTTAGCATAAATCATTGAATCCTATTAGACCAGTAGCATCGCGTTCAAAAATGACCAACGAGTTTCGATATTTGTCCTATTTAAAACTTGACTCTTCTGTAGTTCTATCGTGTACTAAGACCAGCGGAAATGTAAAGCAGCGGTTTTCTAGGCTGATAAGAATAGGAACTACACTCCCATTCCGGCGTAATAGTCAAGGAAGTTTGCTGCCGTAACATGGCCGAAGCAGGCGCATTAATATCACACAGCGCCTGAAATTAGATCCCAGCTAGGTAACTTCCAATGTGACCGGTGCTAAATTTGTGTAATTCCGGTTGTTGCAGCTGTCAGAGTTGCAGCTGGTAAATTGTTAGTGGCTGGATTTACCTGTGTGTGATTAGCTATGGTTATGTGCATTGTAAGGGGCTGTGATAGTAAGTCGAAGACGTAATCTACTACCATCTTTCATAGAATTCCCACCAAAAAAAAAGGAATTTCGACTAATGAATCAATGGCTGGCTGCTCTGAACATAGATCTCAAAACACCGTTAGAAACGATCAAGAAATGGCGTGTTTGCTCCAAGGATTTTGAACCAGATGACTATTTGGATAGTTTTACCGATACTACAGCACGGCGTCTAAAGGACACGGCGATCCCAACAATCTTCAAACTAACGTTACAGACAGGACAACAAGGAGCATCGCCCACGGCTGTAAGTGAAACATGATTAATTGCTAACGTTACCTGTGAAATGCAACCCCTGACGACTAGGTTTGGGCGAACAGTTGGCTTAGTATTTGCTATGACCAAATTCCATGTGTGATTGCAAAAGAAAGTTATTGCGAACAGTCGGTGGTGTTTTAAAGTCAGTTTTGAGTAAAAGTGTACATCATGAATGTAAGCCTGAAAATGCAAACTGGCAGTATGCATTTAAAATCTTTATATTATATAATGTAGCAGGAATAACTTACTCTTGCGACAGCTGGCCATTAGGTCCACTCGGCGTGTGACGTTTTTTCTAGTTTATTTTGTCAAACCGGAAAAAAAAATCGACTATTGCAGGATGCAGCATTGCATCCAAGTCCTCGGATGTTGCGACCTGACACTTCCTCATCAGGTAGATCCACCCTTGCCATCGATGGCAATACCTGGTCCCACTCGCGACAACACAGGCACTCACTTTTAGTTGGCATGGGTTGGCAAGCCCCACCAGCGCGAATCTGCTCTCCTCATCCCTTCTGTCCCAGGCAGTTCAGACACACTTTCTTGTCTTTCGCGTACCAAAACCTTAGCTTCAGTGAATTCTGGTTCAAATTGATACGGTTTAGGATCTGCACCAAAGTAAATATCTTCTAAATCGTCTCTCACAAATGTCTCCATGGCGAGGAACGCTGTCTGTGCTGTGCATGCACGTTGGATATGTTGACGGAAGTAAACATTTGCACATGTGCTGTGTGGTATTATTGCGCCTGCTTCGGCCATGTTACGGCAGCAAACTTCCTTGACTATTACGCCGGAATGGGAGTGTAGTTCCTAATCTTATCGGCCTAGAAAACCGTATCTTTACATTTCTGCTGGTCTTAGTACGCGATATAACTACAGAAGAGTCAAGTTTTAAATAGGACAAATATCGAAACTCGTTGGTCATTTTTGAACGTGATGCTACTGGTCTAATAGGATTCAATGATTTATGCTAAGCTATGCTAAAAGTGATATCGCCAGAACAGGAGAACGGCTGAATGAATTTCAAAACAGTAAAAATCAACTTATTAACTCGGGGGGAGTTGGAGAATGAGCCTATTTCCAAAAAAAGTGGAGTGTTCCTTTAAATCAAATCAAATCAAAATTTATTTGTTAAGCACCTTAAAAAACACAGCGTGTACCAAAGTGCTGTACAACACTATAAACACAATAAAAACACAGATATAGATAATAATAATATAGAAACACAGATTAAGCACAATAAAATAAGATAAAACAGAATATAACACAAAATTCGACAAAATAAAAATATAGAAAAGCAGATAGAAGTAGATCCAAACTAAACGCATCTAATTCGAATCAATAGTCCTTACTCAGCCGTAAAAGCCTCGTCAAACAGATAAGTCTTAAGACGAATTTTAAACATGCTAACAGAGGTAGACAGTCTGACAGATGCTGGTAATGCATTCCACAACTTTGGAGCAGCCACGGAGAAGGCACGATCTCCTTTGGTTTTTAGATGTGACCGAGGAATTTCAAGGAGCAGCTGGTCTTGAGATCTTAAAGATCTCTGTGGATGATGAAAATTTATAAGTTCAGAAATATATTTTGGTGCCAGTCCATGAAAGGCCTTAAAAGTATACAAAAGCACCTTATATTTTATTCTGCAGTGAACAGGTAGCCAGTGTAGAGAGGCCAGAATGGGGGATATATGATCCCTCTTTCTTGTGTTCGTCAGCAGCCTTGCTGCAGCATTTTGTACCCGCTGGAGATGTGACAGTGAAGACTGACTTAAACCCAGATATAAAGCATTGCAATAATCAAGGCGTGAGGATATAAAAACATGAATTACTTTCTCCAGATCACTGAAAGATAAGACAGATTTGAGTTTAGCAATATTTCGCAGTTGAAAAAATCTATTCTTTACAACTGACTTAATTTGTCTCTCAAATTTTAACTCTGTGTCAAAAATAAAACCCAAATTTTTAACGTGGGTATGCAAATTGGATGACAACGGACCCAGACTTGTTGCTATCTTTTTTGCATAGTTAATCGGGCCAAATAAAATTATTTCTGTCTTTTTTTCATTTAACTGAAGAAAGTTTGTATTCATCCAGCATTTAATATCGTTTAAACATTCAATGAGTGATTTAACACATGTATCATCTCCTGACTTTATGGGCAAATACATCTGAGTGTCGTCTGCATAAAAATGGTATGAGATATTGTATTTCTTAAATATGGAGCTAAGAGGGAGCATATATAATGAGAATAGTACTGGTCCTAAAACGGAGCCTTGAGGGACCCCACATGAAATAGACGCTATTTTTGATGAAAAATTTCCAATTTTAACAGAAAAAGTTCTATTTTGAAGATAGGAGGTAAACCAACTTAGAGCAGTTCCTTGGATGCCCACATAATATTTTAAACGTTCAATCAGAATAGTGTGATCGATTGTATCAAATGCTGAGCTAAGATCTAACAGAACCAAAGCAGCATTGCTACCAGCATCAACACTTAACAAAAGATCATTCGATACTTTAAGAAGCGCTGATTCAGTGCTATGGCGTGTTCTGAAACCAGATTGAAATGTATCAAGGACTTCATTTTTTGTTAAAAAGGAATTTAGCTGGCCAAGAACAATCTTCTCTAGAATTTTAGATAAGAATGGTAGCTTAGATATTGGCCGAAAATTATTTAAGTCTGCTGGGTCTAGACCAGACTTTTTAAGGAGGGGCTGGACAACAGCATGTTTAAGACTTGATGGGACACAGCCACTAGTCAGACTGCAATTTATAATAGAGAGAATGCTTGGTCCAATAGTATCTATAAGCTTAACACATAGTTTGGGGGGGAGGACATCACATGACGAGGATGTAGGTTTTAAGTGTGTGACAACATCCTTAAGAACTAGGAGTGAAACTGGCTCAAACTGAAACAAATTATAAGACACATGTGTTAATGCAGCAATTTTGTCATATTTCGATGCCGTAATTGACAACCTTATATCTTCAATTTTTTGAGTAAAAAACATCAGAAACATTTCACACGTGTCTGCTGAGGGATCAGGGCCAGCACTGTACTCTGGTTTTATTATAGTATTTATGATTTTAAATAAAATCTGTGGGCTATGGGCATTTTGTTCAATTACCCCTGAAAAGTATTCTGTTCTTGATGTTTTCACTGCTTTTTCATATCTTTGTAGACATTCTTTTAAGACCTCGTAAGAGACCTGAAGCCTATCCTTCTGCCATTTCCGTTCCGCTCTCCTACACTCCCGTCTGAGCAGTCTGATATTTTCATTTATCCAAGGCTGGGTTTTAGTCTTTTGTTTCCTTAATTTATATGGAGCAACCTCATTAATTATATCAGAACATACATTATCAAACAAACTAACCAACTCTTCTGGGCCCATTAAGTGGGATGAAGATTCAATAGTGTGAGTTAATGGATGAGCAAGGAATACTGATGAGAAATCACTGACTGTATTAGATGTAATCGTACGAGTATAAGCAGCAGTGGGTTGTTGTTTTGGGGGACTACATAAGAGTGAGATATTAAAAACAATAGGGTTATGGTCAGAGAAAGTATGATCTAAGATCTGTATGTCATACAGAGAGATACCCATGAGAAGAACTAGATCAAGAGTATGCCCAAGCTGATGGGTAGGGCCAGTAGTACAGCGTGAAAAATTTAACAGATCAATCATATTTAAAAACTCTTTGACTAAGGGTTTTGATGGACAGCAGACATGAATATTAAAATCACCAAGAAGTATAATGTTATCATAAGATGTTACAATCCCAGATAAAAAGTCTGAAAACTCCTGTATAAAGCTTGTATTATGTTTGGGAGGTCTATACACAAGAACACACAGTACAGGATTTGGTAATGCAATTAAGCATGATTGAACCTCAAAGCTCTTATAGCTGTTGACAGGGGTTAACCGACATTTCCACTTGTTTTTAAATATTAATGCTATTCCTCCCCCTCGACCAGCAGATCTTGGGGTGTTAAAAAAGGTGCAGTCCGTAGGTAAAAGTTCAGAAAAAGGGCTTATATCTCCGGCATTAAGCCATGTCTCAGTAACAAATAAGAAATCTAGTTTTTGTGATACAAAGAAATCATTTAAGATAGACGTTTTGTTTGCAACAGATCTGGCATTGACCAATGCTAGAGTTGCTTCAGTACAATGAAAAGTGTCATGTTGTGTACTGGCCTGAACTGATGTTAATATGTCCACATATCGTAGATTGTTGAACTGTCTTCCTCTGCCACATCTCTGCGATCTAGGCACACGCGAAGCAGGACAGATATACTGTAGATGAGTGTTCTCTGACCGCAGTACAATTTCTTCTGGTATTGATATATCCACATGCCGAAGGTTTTTGAACTGTATTCCTCTCTCCTGACTCCGCGATCTAGCCAAGACGATCCGTGACGTCGGCTCACATGAAGCAGGGCAGGTATACTGTAAGTTGGTGTTCTCCGACCACCGTCCAGTTTCCTCTGGTGTTAATATATCCACATGCCGAAGGTTTTTAAACTGTATTCCTCTACCATGACTCCGCGATCTAGCCAAGACGATTTGCGACGTCGGCACACGCGAAGCCGGGTGGACGTAATTTAGATATGAGTTCCTTAACTCTAAAGAGTTCTCCAGGGAGTATTGCTGGTCACTAAAATCAAGAGTGAGACCATTTCTCGTTTGAACCCGTAAACCGGCTCGTCTCCCACGTTTCCTGCTGCTGTGGCGTTTCTTTTTCTGACGCCCAAACAAGCACCACGTATCTGCCGCTGTGTACGACGTGGGTTGTTGTTGCGGATTGGAATACCACTCGTCCTGTATACTTTGTTTCATGATCGTTGTCCGGATACTAAGTAAAGTATAACGATCGTACACTATGCGGGAACAGTCAATAAAATTAATAAAATAAATGCATAGCAGTAAAAAGTAAATAAGAGCCACAACACGGGAGCGACGGCATGCCGACAGGTAACCAGGCGCCATCTTGCCCACACTCTAATGCCCGTAAAGGGGGCATTAGGGGCTTGTCTTGATCAACTGGATACCCAGCTGTCTGTAGAGGTGCTTCATCAAGCTTGACATAAAGCTGGTGTCATGATCTGTGATGATTTTGGGGGGGATACCGACTTTGGAAAACATTTTCACAGAGCACTGATTAACTTGGCAGTTGTAATTGATCTGAGGGATAATGCTTTAGGGTAGGTTTCTTTGGTATGTTTCCTGGTGTGCAAGATGTCATGACTATGGTATAGTATGGGCAAGATATAACACAAGAGACCTACAACACTTAGGGACAACAAGATGTGTAACACCATTCGACTTTACATATAAAATTATATTCTGCACAACATACATTTCAGCCCAAAAGTTTGTATTTTACTTTTCAGTAATTACTGTCTTTTTGGCCCACTCCCAGCATTTGCCATTTGCTTCCCGTAACCTGGACTGTGATGCGGCACAAACAGTAAACAATAAACATTATCTTGTCAACTTATCTGATGTGTATGCATATTGTAGGATATCAGAGTAGGGTTTAAATGTGTGTGTTGTGTAGCAACTGTAGCATTAACCCCTGTACAATCTCTGTACATCCATCACGCCATCACAGCGGATAAGAAGATTAGATGCCTGAGATTACTGAAATCAACCAAAACATCCCGGTTGAGGAACAACATCTTTCCAACAGCTGTCAAGTTTTTCAACAAACACTTCTAATAGTAACCACACTGTATAATCCATGTTTACATAACACCCTGTTTAATTAGAAGTATCTCAATCTATCACTTTTTACCTTCAGTGACCTCCTCTACTATCTATAATCAAACTGTACTATATCACAATTTATATACTGTTTTGTATACAACATTGTATATGGTTTGGTCTTGTACCTTATACTGTATTGTTTGCAGTGTTGGGAAGGTTACTGTAAAGCACACGTTTTTGTAGATGCAGTATATCTACACAAGCTTGCCAGCTTCAAAGTAAAAGCTACAACAAACACCAGAGTCACAGCTACATTACATGATCTGCAGGCAGTTAATGGAGCGACGTAAGATGGCTAAGACAGAAGGAACTAAAAAAAGACATAAAACTTTACTGGGTCCATCAAAGTGAGCTGTACATTGCTAATGGCCTCTTGATGAAAGGGCAGAGAGTGGTAATTCCAGAGAAAATGCAGACAGAGATCTTAACTCGGTTGCACAAAGGACATATGGGAATATCCAAGTGTAGGGCTCAAGCATATCAAACTGGCTGGGCCTAAGTAGACAAATTCCTAAAACGGTTGCACAGTGTAAGACATGTCTGAGACATCTATTCCAGCACACAGATCTATGATAAAATCCTCACTAACTGCATTGCCCCGGCAAAAACTGGTGGCTCATCTTTTCTTCCAGAAGGGCACAAACTACCTCCTGGTAGTCGACTACTTTTTAGGGTGCACTGAATTCAAAAAAATCCCCGTCACTACAGCTAAAGGAGTAATAGAAATTCTGAAGGCCAACCAGTACACTGTAAAAAATTTACTGTAAAATTTACAGCAAGTTACTGGCAACTTTGGTTGCCAGCAATACTGTAAATTTTTACAAGTGCACTGTAAATGATTAACTACAGTTTTACTGTTAAAATACAGCAATTTTCTGTATATATACAAGCAACGATATATACATTATTTAAAGCTGCTACTGTGAAATTGCAGCAATAGTTTGCAATTTTACATAATAATAATAATTTGACACATCTTAATCTTGATAAACAGGTCCAATTTTATTTAAAAAATCTCTTATTTAATAACTCTCAAATTTGCATGAAAGAAATGTCATAGAACAGTGTATTCAGTATGATTCTGAATTCCAAAATAAATTGGGCATGAAAATATTTACTTGAAACATATTACCCTGCTAAATTTTAAGGTTAACCAATATTTAGCCAAAGTTGAAACCAACATCAAGTTAACCAACATGGTCATAATTAAATGGTTCGAAATACCACAAAGACAGTGATGAATTTTCACAACTTCATGAACAGTCCAACATGGCCAAACAACAAGGCCTCAAGTGAGTCCGACAAAACTTCTGATCGAAAAAGGAGAACAGTTCAGCTCCAGATGCTGCCCCATCCCAGGATGCAAAGAGTGGCTAAAAAATATAGAAAAGAACAAAAAGGGCAATACATTAGATATTTTACAAAACAATGATACAGTCAGACAAAGACAGAGGGATGACAGATACAGTCAAAGGCAGAGAGAGATGATTGTTACAATTAGATCAGTATGATATTAAACAGTAAAACACTAAAATTGTGAAAAATTATTACAATTTTTACAAGTTATTACAAGTTTTATATTTTACTATACTTTCAAATATAATTTATTTCTGAGATGCAAAGCTGAATGTTCAGTATCATTACACCAGTGTTACATGATACTTCAGATTTATTGTCAATGTTGTCAGTATATGTTTTGGAGCCTGTGATACTTTTTCAGGATTCTTTGATGAATAAGTTTTAAAGAACAGCAGTTATTTAAAAGATAAAGTTTATCTAAAAATATAAATCTTTACAATCAATTTCAATGTAACATACTATACATAAGTATAATATATAAGATATAAGTAAAAAAAATCCATGAAAGAATCCTGAAAAAAGTATCACAGGTTATTAAAAATATTAAACAGCACAATTGCTTCTAACATTGATAATAAATCAGCATATACAATAATTTCTAAAGGATCATGTGACACTGGAGTAATTAGAAGACTAGAGTATTGATGCTGAAAATTCAGAAATAAATTACATTTTAAGTATATTAAAATGGATAAAACATTTTAATAATATTTCACAACATTATGTTTTTTTCTGTATTTTTTATCAATTAAATGCAGCCTTTATGAGCAGAAGATACTTATTTCAAAACGTAAAACCTACTGATCACAAACTTTTGAACGCTAGTGTAGATAAAGGATAAAAGAACATAATAAAAGGAAAAAAGATCTTGGTGTATGTGTACTTACATGTCAGTAATTCTGCTGAAATCCCTCACATTGCAAAGAAGACTGGTAACTTGGGTTCACTTCTGCTGGTTTCTTCTGTGTCCCGTCGTTTTAGATGGGTCTTTGCCTTTCAACTTTTTTGTTTCTCTCTCAGGATAAATATCTACAAAACAGTCAGGAAGCAGACAATATGTAATTCACATTAGTTTTAGCTTTTGTACATCTGAATTATTCTCCCTAAAAAAAAACTCTCTCTTCTTGAGTTGAGAAACATATTCTGTCATATCTAACGTTACATGTAAAATGCAGGTACTCAGATTGTTAGAATGCAACTATTACCTCTGAATGAACTCCAAAGCTCCGTCTGTCTCCTCTTGATAACGTTAGTCCAGAATATGTAATATGCTGCGAACAGGCCAGACAGGAAGATAGGCTGGATTAACTCATTGTTTAAATGTTAGCAGAAAACATTAACGTTACATTCAAACAATAAGCGAATAAGCAAGTTATTATCAAAGGTCCTAGTACATCTCACTGCTTACGTTAACCACTTTAACAGCACCGTTCAGAGTTTACGTGACACACACATCCTCCGTGAGCGGCTGACCGCGAATCGCGAGCCCTAAATACTCGTTTTATTTCGGTGGCCGTGTTAACAAATGGCTGCCTGTGCAAATTTGTTGTACATGATAAAATAATCACGAGAAAGTGTGCTGATCAGCACGACGTCGCCGTGAATCCCATCTTTTGCCAATGAAGCTTGTAATTCTTAACGTAGGAACCCAGAGATGTTACGCCTATAGCCGATAGGGATGTGCATATCGATCCTAAAGTATCGATATATCGATACTGATGCGAGTATCGAAAGTATCGATACTCAAATTGAAAATATCGATACTAAGGTGTGTTTTATTTACCAGTGATTTTGTTTATTTAACAAAAAGCCAGGAGTACAATGTGCATTTAATTGGATGCATAACCTATGTTAGAGAATAACTGTTCACGATAGAACACTTTTCCTACTCATCTGAACGCACGCAAATGATGCAAGACAGAACCAATCAATCACAGAGAGCATTCACTCCCTTTAGACAGTGCATTCAAACAGGGCTGTGTTTCCTAAAAGTATCATAAGAAATCATTGATGCTTTTGGGAACGACAG
Organism: Garra rufa; assembly: GCF_049309525.1. Classification (NCBI taxonomy): domain Eukaryota; kingdom Metazoa; phylum Chordata; class Actinopteri; order Cypriniformes; family Cyprinidae; genus Garra; species Garra rufa. Next base: position 46,222,118 of record NC_133363.1, on the reverse strand, counting down.
CCCTGTACAATGCTTATCAGAGGACAGAAAATAAAAAAAATGTTTGAGCTATTTCTCAATAAACAAACTGAAACTGAAGCTTACATAATTTGCATTTCACAAGTGCAATTACATTTATTTAAATTAACACTTAAAGTTCATTGATCATGTTTTGTAATAACGTTAATATAAATTATACACTGGCAGAATAAAAATGTTGTATTTTATGTGTGCAACAGCCTGTCACTGGCAGCCCCTTATGAAACCAAGTATTTTCAACTGTAGGTTTTGTAGTTACCACTAAAGTAAACATATTTTAACCACGTGTAGAAAATAAAATTTAATTAGTTGCATATTAAATGTTAAAATGCATTTCAAATATAAAGTGTAAAAGGTTATAAAAAAAGGGCATAATTACATATTTTACTCTTATTAATTTAATAAATTTAATAATTTAAAAATTAAGTTTAGAAGTATCGTATCGGTATCGATATTGATGATACTGGCCTTAAAAATATCGGTATCGTATCGAAAACAAAATAAGTGGTATCGCCCATCCCTAATAGCCGATATAAGGCCGGGGAATGTGTAAAATCCTTCCGCGACTGTGCTGCCGAATCCCCGCACAGATCTCTCTCGTGCTCCGCGGACGGAGGATTCGTTAATCTGCGGTTACCGCGAATGTTTATGACACCTTAATATTCTAATACAGTTACGAAATATGAAAAATAAAACAGAAATAAGACACTTACCACAGTTGTGAATCGTTCTTCTTGCTGCTCCCAAATGTCGACCGTTGAAGATAATCCCGCCTCTTTAGCTTTGAAATTTACCAGAATGCATTGCGGTTTACAGCAATATGCTGTATTGGCTGTATTATAAGAAATACAACCCGCTGCTGTAAAATATTGCTGTAATTTTTACAGCAATTCGTTACAGTGTAGCCCATACTTTAGCCAAAGCAATGGGGAGGCAGAAAGGGCAGTAAAACCAATCAAGACTTTGCTGCTAAAGAATCACAATACTTACCATACACTGGTGGCCTGCACAGCCACAGTTACACAGTTGAAATATAATAGGTTACAGATTACAAGCTATCCTATTTGAAATGTAATAAGTATTGTAATGATTAAAGTCAATTACATTTTATTACTTTTTTATTAATTTTCTAAATTTCTCATTATTTATTTTCAAACATTTAAAGCAGGCAGGGTTAACCTTACAGTATTACTCAACACTGATATAGTCAGACTTTCAAAATCCTTCATCACTTGAATTAAGGTTATAAAAGTTTAATTTTAAACCACAGCCACCACAAAATCAGACTTTAGCACCTCTTTTTAGATATAGTTTAATAGCTCTGATACTGTTTTTGAAATCAAATCTTTGCTTAGTTATAACAGGAAAGCCATGCTTTGGAAAAAACAATTCATCTTAAAAAAACTAAAGCATATACATAAAGCCAAATAGAAAATAAAACAGTTATCGAATAAACGTGTTCTAAACTCCTGAAACATTGGTATCTCATATTTTAGGGCAGTCAATGCAATTTGGGAAATAAATCAATTAAATCTGTGTACAGTATGTGCATATGCGCAAATAATCTTTTATTAATATAAAGAACATGTTTTACATTATAAAGAACACATATTTCACATAAAAACATTTACATATAGTCCACAAAAGAAAATAATATTTGAATTTATAAAAATAAAAGTTTACATAGACTTAATTTTTTAATACTGTGTTGTTACCTGAATGATCCACAGCTGTTTGTTTGTTTGTTTGTTTTTTCAGCATTTTTGTGTCTTTGAACCAAAGAACCAAAGAATTTGTGGGACCTGAAGGATTTTTATGAAGAACAGCAGGCAGTTTAACTGTTCAGGACAAACAAGACACAAAAAAAAAAAAAAAAACACAGCTGTGAATCATTCAGGTAACAACACAGTATTAAGAATCAAATGTATGTAAACTTTTGAATGGAGTCATTTTTTTTTTTTTTTTTTGGTAAAATAACATTTTGCAGATTCTGCAAGGTGTATATAAACTTTTGACTTCAACTGTATATAGTGCTATATACAATACAGATTTCTTCAGATCGGCTTTACAGTGTTAAACAGGAAAATAATGTATCAATAATGCAAACAAAATTCAATTCTGCCATAAAGCAGCTCTAAAAACATGACATTAGTCAAGTCAAGTCAAGTCAAGATTATTTATAAAGCGCTTTTTACAATACAAGTTGTGTCAAAGCAACCTTACAGTATTAAAATAATAAAATAAAATGTCAATAATAATGCAAGAGTTCCATATTGCAACAAAGTCTGGTTCTTTGTTGGTTCATCTGGTTCCCATGGCCTTTTAGGGTAGGAGTTCTTTCTTGATGATCTGTCTCTGGGGCTCATCTAGTTGACACGGTATCCGCTGACATTCGGCTGTAGGTGTTGATCCACCATCTGCTCTAGGTTTGGACTGGATCCGGGGGGACTGCAGTGACCATCTGATCTGGATACGGACTGGATCTGGTGGCTATGGTGACCTGGGAATAAGAAACAAACAGACTAATATTAATGTAGATGCAAGAGTTCCAAGTTGCCACAAAATCAGATTGGAGAGGACTCATCTGGTTTTCGCTGTCTTGCGTCGATGGCCATCTAGGTAATGAGGTCTTCAATGATGATCTGTCTTTGATGTGGTCTCTGCTGACATTCAGGGCTGTATGAGGATATCTCTGGGTGCTGATGGGCACGGACTAGATCCGGGAGACTGCTGTGACCGTCTGATCTGGATACAGGTGGCTACGGTGACCTCGGAATAAGAAGGAAAGATACTAATATTAGCGTAGATGCCATTCTTCTTCTGATGCAACGAGTACATCAGGTGTTATAGGAAGTGTCCCTGGTTCCGGTTGACCTAAATATTGCAGCCTAACAATCCTTTAACGGATTTGGATTATGAAATGTATTAAGTGTAGGCCAGGTTAAAGAGATGGGTCTTTAATCTAGATTTAAACTGACAGAGTGTGTCTGCCTCCCGAACAGTGTTAGGTAGATTGTTCCAGAGTTTGGGCGCTAAATGTGAAAAAGATCTGCCGCCCGCAGTTGATTTTGATATTCTAGGTACTATCAAATTGCCGGAATTTTGAGAACGCAGCGGACGTGAGGGACTATAATATAATAAGAGCTCGCTCAAGTACTGAGGAGCTAAACCATTCAGGGCTTTATAAGTTATTAGCAAGATTTTGAAATCTATACGATGTTTAATAGGGAGCCAATGCAGCGTTGACAGAACCGGGCTAATATGGTCATACTTTCTGGTTATAGTAAGAACTCTAGCTGCTGCATTTTGGACCAGCTGGAGTTTGTTTAAGCGTGCAGAACAACCACCCAATAAAGCATTACAATAATCTATCCTTGATGTCATGAACGCATGGATTAACGTTTCTGCATTTGACATCGTGAGCATAGGTCGTAATTTCGATATATTTTTTAGATGAAAAAATGCGGTTTTGCAAATGTTAGAAATGTGGCTTTCGAAGGAAAGATTGCTATCGAATAGCACACCTAGGTTCCTGACTGATGACGAACAATTGACAGAGCAGTCATTGAGTAATAGACTGTGTTTTAGGTTATTACATGAGGAGGTTTTAGGTCCAATAATTAACACCTCTGTTTTTTCAGAATTTAGCAGCAAAAAATTTCTTGCCATCCAATTTTTTATTTCAACTATGCATTCTGTTAGTTTTTCAAATTGGTATATTTCGCCAGGCCGTGAAGAAATATAGAGCTGCGTATCATCAGCATAACAGTGAAAGCTAACACCATGTTTCCTGATGATATCTGCCAAGGGTAACATATAAAGTGTAAAAAGTAATGGCCCTAGTACTGAGCCTTGAGGTACTCCATACTGCACTTGTGACTGATATGATACCTCGTCATTCACTGCTACGAATTGATGCCGGTCAGATAAGTACGATTCGAACCAAGCCAGTGCAGTACCACTAATGCCAACATAATTTTCAAGTCTATTTAAAAGAATATTGTGGTCAATAGTATCAAACGCAGCACTAAGATCCAGTAGTACTAATAGAGAGATGCATTCACGATCGGATGACAGGAGAAGATCATTTGTAACTCTAATAAGAGCAGTCTCAGTGCTATGATACGGTCTAAAACCTGACTGGAAATCCTCACAGATACCATTTTTCTCTAAGAAAGAACACAATTGTGAGGACACTACCTTTTCTAGTATCTTTGATAGAAAAGGGAGATTTGAAATTGGTCTGTAATTGTTTAATTCATTGGGATCAAGTTGCGTTTTTTTAATTAGAGGCTTAATAACAGCCAGTTTGAAAGTTTTGGGGACATATCCTAACGATAGTGATGAATTAATAATATTCAGAAGAGGATCTATGACCTCTTTTAGTAGCTTAGATGGAATAGGGTCTAACATACATGTTGTCGGTTTCGATGATTTAATAAGTTTGTACAACTCTTCCTCTCCTATAGTTGAAACTGCATGGAATTTTTCCTCAGGAGATTTATAGCATATCTGATGCGATACTGTAGTGGATGGCTGCATAGTTACAATTTTATCTCTAATAGTATCTATCTTGGTAGTAAAATAGTTCATGAAGTCATTACTGCTGTGCTGTTGGGAAAATTCAGCACCTGTTGGTGCTTTATTTTTCGTTAATTTAGCCACTGTATTGAATAAATACCTAGGGTTATGTTTGTTTTCTTTTAAGAAAGATGAAAAATAATCTGATCTAGCAGTTTTTAATGCTTTTCTATAGGATATGTTACATTCACGCCAGGCTGTACGGAAAACCTCTAGTTTTGTTTTCTTCCAGCTGCGTTCCATTTTCCGTCGTGCTCTCTTCAGTGCGCGAGTGTGTTCAGTATACCACGGCGTCGGACTGTTTTCCTTAATTTTTCTTAACCGCAGAGGAGCAACTATATCTAAAGTGCTAGAAAAAAGAGAGTCAATAGTTTCTGTTGCATCATCAAGTTTTCCTGAGCTATCGGATATGCTGAGGAATTCAGATAAATCAGGAAGGTTACTTACAAAGCAGTCTCTTGTAGTAGAAGTAATGGTTCTACCATACTTATAGCGAGGAGTTAGTTTTACAGTTTTAGTTATCTGGAGTATACACGAGACTAGATAATGATCTGAGATATCATCACTTTGAAGAAGAATTTCAACGCCATTAACATCAATTCCGTGTGACAATATTAAATCTGAAGTATGATTTCGGCAATGAGTAGGTCCTGAAACGTGTTGTCTAACCCCAATTGAGTTCAGAATATTTATAAATGCTTAGTAAATTAGTAAAGAGACCATTTTTCAGTTCACTGTTGATTCAGTGATGCAAGCAAGCAAGCACCATTCAAGAAGCCAAAACGGGACAGTGGCAAGGAACCGAAACTTGGTGACAGAATTGGGGGGAAAAAATATTTGGGAAAAACCAGGCTCAGGAGAGGGGCGCTGTTCCATGCAAAGGATGTAAGACGTGTTTCCCCGCTGCTCCGTGAGAAAGTGCTATATTTACTAATTTTCCGCACAGTTCGGTATAACTGCTGTAAACAAGTTGTGAGACTAGTACATTAACAGTAGCAGGTTCACGCATATCATTTGTAACTCACTAATATGTCGTCATCTCGAGCGAAAACAGACGCGGCCAAGAGCGGTCACGGTAAAACTGCACACTCATCGGAGGAGGCTAACGTGACCTCAGTGAGCATTAGTTCCGCTGAGAGTTCATCTGCAAACGTAGCTCTCCTCCAAGACATGCTGGAGTCAGTCAAAAATGACATATGCACGAAAATTGATTCCTTATCATCCGATCTACGTGCAGAGATTGCCACAGTTAGACAGGAAGTTAAAGACTGACTGGGGCCTATTCAGCAGAAAGTGGACTCTAACGCTGACACTATTAGAGATTTGGAACGCTCAGCATCCGACCACAGTGATCGCATAACCAACTTAGAATCCACAATCTCAACGCTTCAAAAACAGGTGGGACAGTTGGATGCCAAATGTGACGATCTGGAAGGAAGATCCAGAAGGATCAATATTCGACTTATCGGATTACCGGAGAGAGCTGAGGGTTCGCACCCAGCTGATTTTGTTGCTCAACTTCTGCAAAGTTTACTGCATCTCCAGGAGAAACCTCTGCTAGACCGGGCACATCGCACACTTCGTGAGAGGCCAATGAAGGGAGAGCCTCCTCGTCCCCTTGTTATCAGGGTGCATTACTTCCAGACCCGCAATGACATCCTACGTCGTGCTGCACAGCTGTCTCTGCTGATTCACGACGGGAATAAGTTATCCGTATTCACGGACTACACGGCGGCTGTGGTTAAGAAGCGGGCTGCTTTCAAAGATACAAAACGTCTCCTTCACTCATGCACCGGCGTCAAGTTTGGCCTTCTGTTCCCTGCTGTTTTGCAGATCACTCTTCCCAATGGAACTGTACACAAGTTCGAGGACCCAGCCGTGGCATCCGACTTTAGAAAACATTAGAAAAACTGTCTTGCCTACAAATGTATGAGGTAAACAATCTAGTCTATGCGTCTTTAAGTATTTGGTAAATGCAAAAGGACAGAACATGACACTTGTCATCTGACTGGGTTGTGTCTTTATAACATGTTTAGTTCCCCTTCAGTCGAATCACTTCGACGTTACATGGGAATTCGCTTAGAATCCAATCATCTCTGAGCCTTATACAAAAGGCCAATGAAAATTGGCGAGTGGCATTTGCATGACGCGCCACGCCCCGTACATACGGGTATAAATAGCGACGTCATGCGCCAGTCAGACAGCTTCTTCGCTTCAGATCCGGTCTGATGTTGAGCTGTTGTCTCTCTACAAGAGCCGATTTTCTTCAAGAAGTTCTTCAAAGAGTTCCTGCTCTCTCTCCTGACGTGTTGCTTACTAAAAGAGATTCTTTTGCAACCGTCAGCGATCTCCTGCGGGCTGCCGTTTTCACGGCCATACAGCCGCTCTGCTTTCCAGCGATAAAAGTCCCGTTGAGTGCACAGCCGCCCCGCGGCTTTTTCCCTGGGCAGACCGGGAGCTAAAAGAGCAATTTCTCGCGGCCGTAAGACGTTCTTTTCAGAATGGCTTTTCGGCCGTGCGCTTCAGGATGCGGTAGTTTCCTCCCTCCTGCGGACGGACATGATCACTGCCTCACGTGTTTGGGGAGTGAGCACGCTGAGGCAGCGTTCATGGATGGTGAATGCATTCATTGCGAATGCATGACCATGACCATGCTGAAGTCCCGCCGCTCGTTCGCGAGGCGGCTCCCCCCGTCTTCCTCCCGCGGTCCGTCGTTAAGCCGCCAATGCTTTTCGGCCACCGCGGCGAGACGCGGGGGGGACTTAACTGTCACCGTGCAGAACGCACCGCCGGCCCATAAAGCCCTGCGGTCTTCTGTCACACAGCATGGTCCCGTCGAGTTCCCGGAGCAGTACGCTTCCCCGCCCAGCGGGCTGAGCGTCTCCTTCGGTGCTCCTGCGGAGGATGAGATGTCGACCGCAGCATCAGAGGGAGAGTCGTTCGGTGAGGCGGACGCTTCGGCGGCGCGACCCCCTCCAGAGGTGGCCGCTCCGTCTGAGGTGGACGTCGAGCTGTCGACTATGCTTCTCCGGGCCGCCAGGGGGATCGGTTTGGAGGTGCCTCAGGCGCCCCCGGCCGATCCTTCTAGGCTGGATGATTGGTTCCTGGGGAGGGCCCCCGCGGCTCCACCTCGCCCCCCCTCGGTCCCATTCTTCCCGGAGGTGCACGAGGAGCTGACAAGATCTTGGCGGGCCCCTTTTTCATCACGGCCCCGCCCCAGCTCCTCTCCCCTCACCACCCTCGATGGCGGGGCGGCCAGGGGGTATGCAGCGATTCCCCGGGTCGAGCGCGCTGTAGCGGTGCACTTGTGCCCGCGCGGCGCTGCCACCTGGCGGGATCGTCCGCATCTCCCGTCCAGGGCGTGTGAGCGTTCGTCCGCTCTTGCGGGCCGCGTTTATCACGCCGCTGGACAGGCCGCCACCGCCCTGCACGCTATGGCGATCTTACAAGTGTATCAGGCCCAGGCCCTGAAACAGCTGCACGAGGGTGGTCCCGACCAGGGAGTTATGGAAGAACTCCGCGCCGCCACCGACTTCGCCCTACGGGCGACGAAGGTCACGGCGCGTTCCCTTGGTCAGGTGATGTCCACAGCCGTGGTCCAGGAGCGACACCTATGGCTCACTCTGGCCCAGATGGCAGACGTCGACAAGGCTCGCTTTCTTGACGCTCCTGTCTCCCAGAGTGGCCTGTTCGGCGACACTGTCGAGGACTTTGCCCAGCAGTTCTCGGCAGTCCAGAAGCAGAGGGAGGCCATCCAACACATCCTGCCTCGCCGCGAGTCCATCCCGCCGCCGGTGGCTCAGCCTTCCTCCGCTCGTCGCCGAGGGCGCCCCCCCGCGGCCCCCACCAAACCTGCTCCGTCGCCTGCTGAACCCAAGAAGGAGACGGCCCGACGTCGAGCCGGCCGCGGGGGTGGGGCGCCGCCCGCCTCTCAGGGACCTGCAAAGAACACCCGCAAAAGAGCCGCGAAACGTCCCTGACGCGGGCAACCCGGAGGTGGAGAAGTTTGTTCTTCAGGGGACGAGAACATCTACGTCCCCGCTCCCGGTGGAGGGCCGGGGGTTGTTGTGCACTTTAACGCTGCCGCCGGCCCACGGGTCGGCGGTACCCACAACTTCAATAAAAGAGCAATTTCCTTCACCTCCGGGGCCTCGGCCCCGTGTTCCCGTTCCGGGCGGCACCAGGATGCCCTCTCGGAGCCGGACTCGGAGCTGTCTTTCGCCAGCGCGGGAACCTGGGAAGAAGGTAGGCCCTGCTCAGAGCAGCTTGTCTCCCCTTCCTGTTCCCCCCCTAGGCTGCCCCACCACGGTCACGTCGGTCAACGTTCCCTTGACACCCCTGTCGAGGCGCTTGGGGGCCTGGCTTCAGCTCCCCAGCCCCTCGCGGTGGTTGATACGGACGGTACGTCTCGGCTATGCGATTCAGTTCGCCAAAGCTCCGCCCAGGTACAGAGGTGTCCTTCACACTCGTGTCCACTCAGACACCCACGCCGCTGTCCTGCGTGCAGAGGTCGCAGTCCTACTGGCGAAGGATGCGATCGAGCTTGTCCCTCCAGCCGAGATGAGGTCAGGGTTTTACAGTCCCTACTTCATCGTGCCCAAAAAGAGTGGTGGGTTAAGACCCATCCTGGATCTCAGAGTCCTGAATCGGTCCCTTCTCAGGCTGCCGTTCAAGATGCTCACGACGAAGCGCATGCTCACATGCATTCGTCCCCAGGATTGGTTTGCAGCCATCGACCTGAAGGACGCGTACTTCCATGTCTCGATTCTTCCTCGCCACAGGCCCTTTCTTCGGTTTGCGTTCGAGGGTCGAGCATACCAGTACAAAGTTCTCCCATTCGGCCTGTCCCTCTCTCCTCGCGTTTTCACCAAGGTTGCGGAAGCGGCCCTGGCCCCTCTTTGGCTGTCAGGTTTCCGCATCCTCAACTATCTCGACGACTGGCTTCTGTTAGCCCACTCTCGAGAGGTGCTATGCGACCAGAGGGACCTGGTGCTTCAGCACCTCAGCCGCCTGGGCCTTCAGGTCAACCGAGAAAAGAGCAAACTCTCCCCAGTGCAGAGGATCTCTTTTCTCGGTGTGGAGCTGGACTCGGTCTCCATGACAGCCCGTCTCACCAACGAGCGCGCTCAGTCGGTGCTGAGATGTCTAGATTTATTCAGGCACAAGACAGCGGTTCCTCTAAAAACTTTTCAGAGGCTCCTGGGGCATATGGCAGCTGCGGCCGCGGTAACGCCGCTGGGCTTGCTTCATATGAGACCGCTTCAGCACTGGCTACACGACCGAGTCCCGAGACGGGCATGGCACCGTGGCACACTCCGGATTGGCGTTTCCCCGCAGTGTCGCCGCCTGTTCAGCCCGTGGTCAGACCCTGCTTTTCTCCAGGCCGGAGTACCCCTGGGACAGGTGTCCAGGCACATCGTGGTTTACACGGATGCCTCCACCACGGGTTGGGGTGCTGTGTGCAACGGGCAAGCAGCTTCGGGCTCCTGGACAGGACCTCGACTGCAGTGGCACATCAATTGCCTCGAGTTGTTGGCTGTGCTTCTGGCCCTTCGTCGCTTCCGACCGACGTTGCGTCAGAAGCACGTACTTGTGCGTACCGACAGCACTGCGACTGTGGCTTATATCAACCGCCAGGGCGGCCTCCGCTCCCGTCGCATGTCACAACTCGCCCGCCGTCTGCTCCTCTGGAGTCTAACGTGGCTAAAATCGCTACGTGCCATTCACATTCCGGGGGAACTCAACCGTGCAGCCGATCAGCTCTCACGGCAGTCCACCCTCCCTGGAGAATGGCGACTCCACCCCGAGACAGTCCAGCTGATTTGGAGGCATTTCGGGGAGGCCCAGATAGATCTGTTTGCCTCCCCCGAATCCTCCCACTGCCAGCAGTTCTTCTCCCTCAACGAGGTATCCCTCGGCAGGGACGCTCTGGCCCACAGCTGGCCTCCGGGGCCCAAGTACGCCTTTCCCCCAGTGAGCCTCCTTGCACAGACCCTGTGCAAGATCAGGGAGGACGAGGAGCAGGTTCTCCT
>NC_133363.1:46141217-46210987 GCF_049309525.1 Garra rufa | reverse complement strand
AATTGCCTTAAAAATTGCCCAAATATAATGGGCTTTATAGAAGACTTTTCAGTGTGGTCACTGTTTATGGATGTAGGTCTTTTCTTTAGCATCATATATAAAAAAAAGTTCCCAAGAGCCCTTCTGAAGCTCTTGATGACACAATTAGCTTTATGACTCCTAAAGCGTGACAGAAAATCCCCCTGTAAGTTATAATGTCAATTTTTCTCTTCTAGATTGTGTTTGAAGCAAAGCGTGGATTAACTTCATCATGTGACACTGCCCTGGATAACATTGTCATCACAGAGGGAGCCTGTCCTGGTACTTTATTTCACCCTTATTGCATGTTACAAAGATATACATTTCGATTTAAATTATGATTTTATAAGCAACATTATTTTTGTTTTTATACAGGCTGTATAGCTGGGTGTGATTTTGATGATAATGTCTTATGTGGCTGGAGGAATGAGGTATCTGATGACGATATCTTTGGTTGGGAGTTTTGGAATGGACAGACAGATACACCAGACACTGGCCCTGATGATGATTTCTCCAAACCAGGATGTGAGTACAATATGATTTTAAGGGCTGCTTTCAGTCCTCTCAACATTCCCTATTTACTTAAACTGTTTCTTTCCAATGTAGTTGGTTCCTACCTGTTAATGGACTCCAGCTTTAGTGAACAAGGAGAATCTGGGCAGCTCTGGAGCCCCTCTACCCCAGCCTCTGGTTGCCTACAGCTGGACTTCCATTACTACATGTATGGCAGTGCTGCCAACATGGAGCTTAATGTCCATGCAGTCCCTAATGGTAAGAGTCATAAGCCTACAGCTGTTCTAAAGGGTGAAGATTAAGAGTTTATTAAAACATAATTTATGATATAAAAAATATGAAATGAGGATCATATTCACATATACAAGCCATACATTAACTTTTGAGGGTATAGACAATTAATGATTTTTGAAAATGTTATTATACAGATTAATTACAGAGATCTTGGCTCAGATTTTTTTTATCATTAATTTGTTTTAGGTGGGGCACTTGGAGCCCCTATTTTCAGCCTCAAAGGAAATCAAGGTCAGGGCTGGAAGCTTGCAAGCATTCGCTATGTTGGTTCAGCTGATACAGTGGAGGTCAGTTTTATTCTCCCAGTTAAAAATTTGTGAATGAGCTTTTATATAATTTTTGACAATGATCTGGCCTATTTGAGTTACAAAATACTTTATATTCATCATAAATTTTGCCAAAGGTTCATGTTTTTACGTTGTAATTCACATTTTTCATTTCAGTTTGTAATTGTTGGTGTTTTTGGTGAAACAGACAAGACAGACATTGCAATTGATAGTGTCTGCATTACCACTTGTACAGGTAGGTGGCACACAATGTCATTAATGCTTTTCTAAGTCTAAAAGTATCAGTCGGTTCATCTATAAAACATATTTTATAGCCTAAGCACCAGTCTATTAACTGTATCTTGCTTGATTTTAGCAACTCCAACAACACCTAGGCCATCCACACCCCAACCCACTACAACTAAACCACCGACACCAGGTCCATCAACTCCTAAGCCAACTACTCAAGCACCCACACCAACAGGTCCATCATCACCTACTCCATCTAAACCAACGACACCAGGTCCCTCAACTACCAAACCAACAACACCTAAGCCAACTACTCCATCACCGACTCCACCAGGTAAACTAAACTAGTTTGATTTTTCTTAGAAACATTGATCAAATAAATTATAACATTTGTATGAATAAACAAACTCTTCATGTCTTCAAACAGTGAAGTGCCCTCCAGACTCTGAGTACATTGATTGCGGCCCAGCCTGTATTCCTACCTGCGCAGAACCCTCCACTAACTGCTCTGGTTCTTGCATCAGCGGCTGCTTCTGTAAACCAGGATATGTTTTCCGTGGCCGGCGCTGTGTTCCTATTGAGCAGTGTGGATGTCTGGATGAAGAAAACAATTACTTTGAGGTACAAGATTTGTCACTGTCGTCAGGCTGCATTTTTATCCAGATTTTGGACCTAAACTATTGATCTAAAAATCTTGGTCTGTATTTACACTCAGCCTGGCGAGATCATATTTGGAGATGGCTGTTCCAAGTTGTGTCGCTGTGCTGGCAACTACACCTTCGACTGTGTGGACAACACCTGTGACCCTGTGACAGAAGAATGTCGGGAGGTTGGTGGAGCGCATGGATGCTACCCTAAAGGTATTACAGAAAACCACTACAATCTTCCCTTAACCTACAATTACTGTAACTGACAAGTGATCAAACAATATGCAAAATTGCTTCTATGACAGCTCATGTTTCAAAGTCCACAAGCTTCCAAACAAACAGACTTTTTATACAATCTTCTACTAAATTTGTTATTAGGCTTGGTAGTTATTAACTTCCAGTATTATAATCCTTGATACAAAGAGTATTTATGTAATTCTTTGACACCAAGGGATTTTTCTCTCACAGGAACCTCCACCTGTGTTGCCTCTGGTGACCCCCATTATAGCACCTTTGATAACCGGCGCTATGACTTCATGGGCAACTGTTCTTACTTGATGTCCGAGCCATGTAACAGCACAGACGTGCCTCACTTCGCTGTATACACAGACAATGAGAATCGCTACAACAATCCTCACATCAGCTACATAAAAGCAGTTCATGTCCATGCGCTGGGAGTCATAGTGTCCATTCTGAAAGAAGGAACTGTTCAAGTAAGAGAAAATAATATTACTTTCTATAGAACTGCTAATGAATTGTACACTATAATCTATACAACAGTGTGTGTGTGTGTGTGTGTGTGTGTGTGTGTGTGTGTGTGTGTGTGTGTGTGTGTGTGTCTGTGTGTGTGTGTGTGTGTGTGTACCTTGTTTTTGTGACATATCAGGACACAAATTGGTGTAATAACATGGGTATGACATAGGTATTACAAGGAGAGAGTGACTTATGAGGACATTGCCCATGTCCCCACTTTTCAAAAGGCTTATAAATCATACAGAATACGTTTTTTTGAGAATGTAAAGATATGCACAGTCTCCTGTGAGGGCTAGGTTTAGGTGTAGGGAAGGTGTAGGGTGATAGCAAATATCGTTTGTACAGTATAAAAACCATTACGTCTATGGAATGTCCCCACAATTCACAAAAACAAACAAGTGTGTGTGTGTGTGTGTGTGTGTGTGTGTGTGTGTGTGCGTGTGCGTGTGCGTGTGCGTGTGTGTGTGTGTGTGTGTGTGTGTGTGTGTTTTTGTGACATATCAGGACACAAATTTGTGTAATAACATGGGTATGACATAGGTATTACAAGGAGAGGGTGACTTATGAGGACATTGCCCATGTCCCCACTTTTCAAAAGGCTTATAAATCATACAGAATACATTTTTTTGAGAATGTAAAGATATGCACAGTCTCCTGTGAGGGCTAGGTTTAGGTGTAGGGAAGGTGTAGGGTGATAGCAAATATCGTTTGTACAGTATAAAAACCATTACGTCTATGGAATGTCCCCACAATTCACAAAAACAAACATGTGTGTGTGTGTGTGTGTGTGTGTGTGTGTGTGTGTGTGTGTGTGTGTGTGTGTGTGTGTGTGTGTGTGTGTGTGTGTGTGTGTGTCTTATTTTGTGGCACATTAAAATTGACAATTGTGTTTTCTGACTTTGCTTAGGTTGATGGTACCAATGTGAACATTCCCCTGAGTCCTGTCAGTGGTGTTGATATTTTTATGTCTGGCAAGCACTACACAGTGGCCTTGAGCTTTGGAGTAACTGTACGTTATGACGGAAACCACTACATGGACATTAAAGTTATCAAGGAGTGAGTATAGTTCTTATAGAAGTCTTCTTTATAATCATTTAGAACTTGATTCACATTTGAATGACTTTACATTTTACAGCTATGAGGACAAACTTTGTGGACTGTGTGGGGACTACAATGGAGACCCTCAGGATGACTTCCAGACTCCAACTGGTGAACTGGTCCAAAGCCCCAATGACTTTGGCCACAGCTGGAACACAGACCCTGAGTAAGCCACTATACTGTACAACTAAAATACATTTCTCTTAATTCACATCATAGATGACTTAACTTTGATTCTGCCCTAGGTGTAACAAGCCAGACGTTGGCCCACCCCCAGGTTGTACAGATGATGAGCAGGACTTGTATGAAGGGCCTGCTTACTGTGGTATCATACTGGACAGCAATGGCCCGTTTGCTGCTTGCCATCCAAAAGTCAACCCTAATGTGAGTGAAATCGAAAGTTAATTTGAAATGACTTAGTGCATAGGTTTAACCATATAATATACTTACAGATCTTAAACTTGTGTGCATAGGGTTTCTTCCAAGACTGTTTGTTTGATGTTTGTGAGCTGGATGGTGCTCACTCCGCTTTGTGTGAAGCAATAGAGTCATACGTCAATGAATGTCAGGACCGTGGCGTCACAATTGGACCCTGGAGAAACAGCACATTCTGTCGTATGTCTGAATAATACATATTTCTTAATTATAAACTCTAACTAAAAAATGTCAGGCATAAATGGATTGTCTTATTTCTCACACTGTCAAACAAAGTGAAGTTGCAAAATTAACACTAACATAAATTCTTCCTCTCCAGCTCCGAAATGCCCACCCAACAGTCACTTTGAATCATGCACCCCAGTTTGCCAGCCTTCCTGCAATCCAATTCCACCAAGTCAGTGCACCGGGCCTTGTTCTGAAGGATGTGTTTGTGACCCTGGATATATCCTCAGTGCTGGCCAGTGCGTGAAGGAAGACACATGTGGTTGCCAGCATAATGGACATTATTATAAGGTGAGGAAATTAAATGTGGTGTCATTTGAGACAGAAATGGTTTGTTATAGTTAATCAACTAGCATTTTTTCTCCCTCCATGGATTTAGCCAGGTGAAGAGTTCTACACGAAGGACTGTGAGCTACTGTGTAAGTGCAACCCTCCATTCGTTACCTGTAATGCTGCTGACTGCCCACCAATGGAACAATGTGAAGTACAGGATGGTGTAATTGGGTGTTACCCACAAGGTGAGTACTCTGGTTAACTCAGTAAGTGACTCAAAAGCTTGATTGTAAACAATTTGGTCTAACATGTTAGTCACATTACAGCTGGCCTTAGTGCTGTATGTGCTCTAAAAACAAGACTGTAGCTTGACTGTGCATGTAAACTGCGTATATAAACGTATTTACTCTATACAATAGTATAATGGGGTCCTAGGAGGCACTTAACAAATGGTGGATGAATTAAAAAAAAAATCTTTTTTCTCAATCCCCCAGAATCTCAAGACTGTATTATCTCTGGTGATCCTCATTATAACACCTTTGATGGCAAATACTACAGCTACATGGGCACTTGCACCTACACTCTGGCCCGCACCTGCAAAAACAACACTGGTAAGCAATGGCCAAGACAGGGAACAAAGATCCACAACTACAGTTGCAATGACTATTGCTATTACTATTGATTTAGTGTGCATATCCCTGAAATAAACTTCATTTAAAAAAATTATGCAATAACATTTTTCTCTCTCCTGCAGGCCCATGGTTCTCCATAGAGGGTAAGAATGAAGAGAGAGGAGTATCTGGTGTTTCTTACCTGAGGAAGCTGTACGTGACTGTTGATGGCATCACTGTGACAATGATGAAAAACGGAAAAACTCTGGTCAGTATCCACAGCAGCTGCCTTCATTAAACCATTACTGAAGTCATTCTGTAACCTTGAGATCAAGAATTGGGGTTTCAAGTTAATGGCTACAATATATTTTAGCCTCTATGGGATTTAATCCTTCAGATTGTAAATGGACATAATAACTTCTTTCAGTTGCTCCTAATCTGTTCATAGTCAGATTACCCCTCTGTCATTTTTCAGTTTTCCAATAATAATCTTGACAACACAAAACAACTAACTGTCAGAACTTACATTATCCTTCAATCCACCTCTGTTTTTATCTGTTTTTCCACTCACTCAGGTTAATGGACTCAGGGTGTCTCTCCCTCACTCCCCATCTCCACTCATTTCGCTGTCTCTTGCTGGACAATATGTAATCCTCACAACTCCATTCGGCCTGGAGGTGCAGTGGGACGGCAACCATTATGCAAAGATCTCAGTTCCCAGGTACTGAAACTCCGAAAACAGCCTGCTTGAATTATATGCATCATTCAGAACTGAACCATTTGACAAGACCCACAATAATTGTTAAGGGTTATAGGTCTTAAGTAAATCCTGCAAAATAAAAATGAAGATGCTTTTCTGGACAAAATAAATATCTTTACATTAATCATTGTTTTTGTTCCTCATTTTATCAGTTCCTACTATGATCAGATGTGTGGCCTGTGTGGGGACTATGATGGAGACCCTAATAATGATTTCACTAAGCCAGATGGCTCCCAGACCGACAGTTCAAGTCATTTTGGTGATAGCTGGCAAACTGATGAGGATGAAGATGAAACGTCAGTATCTTTCTCTCTTCTTCTTCTTCTTTATCTGGCTTTTTTAGAATTAGGTCAACTTCCTATACTCATTGCCGGTATTGAACAATGCAGATCTATGTTGTTTTTTCAGGTGCAAGCCTGACCCCGGACCTCAACCACCCTGCGATCCTGCACTGGAGGGTGTCGTGTCAAACCCAGAGAACTGTGGGAGAATAACTGACATAAATGGAGCATTCAGGTTAGGACTTACCAAACGTTGACATTTTGGATGCTCTGTTATTAATACTGATTCCAACTTGAGACAATGGAGGAGTTTAAGTGCTTAATCCTTGCACACTTTCTCTCATATTTGTTCCTCACAGGGACTGCATAAATGTGGTGGACCCACTGCCTTTCTTCCAGAGCTGTGTGTTTGATATGTGCAGTTATGATGGGTTGCAGCAGGCCCTTTGTGACCAGCTACAGGCCTACACTGATGCTTGCCTGAGTGCAGGTGCACCTGTCCATCAGTGGAGGGAGCCTGACTTCTGCCGTGAGTCATTCTCTCATATAATGTATCATAATGCATAAAGTGTAGGGTTTGAGAAGTGGTTTAAGCATATAACAAAGCACCAAAATTTGGCATCTTCCTGTGACAAGCCTGCTTTCAGCTCCCTCTAATGCCCAGTATAAATTATTGAAGTGATTAAAGAGATTAAAATGGAAAATCTACAATTGTGTTAGTTTTAGCCTTATTATTTTTTATTATTTATGGGGCTTTTATGCCTTTAACTGCACCCCCCACTTTAGCCTTCTCCATCATTTAATGATGTTTTCCTTAATTTTCCATCAGCTCTGGAATGCCCTCCAAACAGCCATTACTCCATATGTGTGAGCTCCTGTCCTGAGACATGTCTGGGTATCAATGGACCACCGGGCTGCAGTGAGAAGTGTGTAGAAGGCTGTGAGTGTGACCCTGGCTTCATCCTCAGTGACAACAAATGTGTTCTTCTAAAAGACTGTGGCTGTGTGGACTCCTCAGGATCCTACCATCCCGTGAGTTGAACAATAAGGCTGACCTGTGGGGTACTGGGACCTACTGATGTAAATTGTCAAAACCTTGACATAAACATTCATAAAACCACAGCAAAAATGTCTGTTGATATTTAGGTGAATGAGAGCTGGTATCTGGAGGGCTGTACACAGAGGTGTACTTGTGAGGGTGGAGGAAATATTCACTGTTATAACACCAGCTGTCTTCCTGATGAGAGCTGCCAGCTTCAAGATGGAGACTACGTCTGCATACCAACTGGTAATAATTCTAGTTCTGGTTTTTACATGATAAAGTTATGAGCATGTGTACTGGTACATTTACAAATCTTATCATATCATTATATACACACATGCTGATAAACAAAGCAGTTGGCAATACTGACACATCTAGAGCTGCTATTTACGAAATGCATTCCTTCATTTTCTCTATAAATATAATAATTTTTCTCTCTGGTGACCCTCATTATCTCATTTGATAAAGTACATCATTTGGGTACCTGCACATGGGTACTTGCTCCTACACTATCAAGTAGTTACAACATATGTATAGGTACTGTAAGCAACTCTTCTTGTCTTCAAACAGTGACACCAACAACACCTAGGCCAACTACACCCCAATCCACTACATCTAAACCAGGTCCATCAACTCCTAAGCCAACTACTCAAGCACCCACACCAACAGGTCCATCATCACCTAGTCCATCTACACCTAAACCAATGACACCAGGTCCATCAACTCCTAAGCCAACTACTCAAGCACCCACACCAACAGGTCCATCATCACCTAGTCCATCTACACCTAAACCAATGACACCAGGTCCATCAACTCCTAAGCCAACTACTCAAGCACCCACACCAACAGGTCCATCATCACCTAGCCCATCTACACCTAAACCAATGACACCAGGTCCCTCAACTCCTAAGCCAACTACTCAAGCACCCACACCAACAGGTCCATCATCACCTACTCCATCTACACCTAAACCAATGACACCAGGTCCATCAACTCCTAAGCCAACTACTCAAGCACCCACACCAACAGGTCCATCATCACCTAGTCCATCTACACCTAAACCAATGACACCAGGTCCATCAACTCCTAAGCCAACTACTCAAGCACCCACACCAACAGGTCCATCATCACCTAGTCCATCTACACCTAAACCAATGACACCAGGTCCATCAACTCCTAAGCCAACTACTCAAGCACCCACACCAACAGGTCCATCATCACCTAGCCCATCTACACCTAAACCAACGACACCAGGTCCCTCAACTCCTAAGCCAACTACTCAAGCACCCACACCAACAGGTCCATCATCACCTAGCCCATCTACACCTAAACCAACAACACCAGGTCCCTCAACTCCTAAGCCAACTTCTCAAGCACCCACACCAACAGGTCCATCATCACCTAGTCCATCTACACCCCAACCCACTACACCTAAACCAACGACACCAGGTCCATCAACTCCCAAACCAACAACACCCAAGCCAACTACTCCATCACCAACACCTCCAGGTAAGCTAAACTTGTTTATTTTTTCTTAGAAACATTTGTCTAAAACAATAACATTTGTATGGATAAACAAACCCCTTCATGTCTTCAAACAGTGAAGTGCCCTCCAGACTCTGAGTACATTGATTGCGGCCCAGCCTGTATTCCTACCTGCGCAGAACCCTCCACTAACTGCTCTGGTTCTTGCATCAGCGGCTGCTTCTGTAAACCAGGATATGTTTTCCGTGGCCGGCGCTGTGTTCCTATTGAGCAGTGTGGATGTCTGGATGAAGAAAACAATTACTTTGAGGTACAAGAGTCATCATTGTTGTGATGCTGCATTTTTATCCAGATTTTGGACCTAAACTATTGATCTAAAAATCTTGGTCTGTATTTACACTCAGCCTGGCGAGATCATATTTGGAGATGGCTGTTCCAAGTTGTGTCGCTGTGCTGGCAACTACACCTTCGACTGTGTGGACAACACCTGTGACCCTGTGACAGAAGAATGTCGGGAGGTTGGTGGAGCGCATGGATGCTACCCTAAAGGTATTACAGTAAACCACTACAATCTTCCCTTAACCTACAATTACTGTAACTGACAAGTGATCAAACAATATGCAAAATTGCTCCTCTGACAGCTCATGTTTCAAAGCCCACAAGCTTCCAAACAAACAGACTTTTATACAATATTCTACTAAATATGTTATTAGGCTTGGTAGTTATTAACTTGCAGTAATTCTTGATACAAAGAGTATTTATGATCAACTTTAAATGTATGTCTTTGACACCAAGGGATTTTTCTCTCACAGGAACCTCCACCTGTGTTGCCTCTGGTGACCCTCATTATAACACCTTTGATAACCGGCGCTATGACTTCATGGGCACCTGTTCTTACCTGATGTCTGAGCCTTGTAACAGCACAGACGTGCCTCACTTTGCTGTATACACAGACAATGAGAATCGCTACAACAATCCTCATATCAGCTATGTAAAAGCAGTTCATGTCCATGCGCTGGGAGTCATAGTGTCCATTCTGAAAGGAGGAACTGTTCAAGTAAGAGAAAACAGCATTATTTTCTATAGTACTGCTACTGAATTATACACTAACATGTATATACAATATTATTTCCACACTGTAGACATCTTTAGTGGCACATTTAAATTGATAATTGTGTTTTCTGACTTTTCTCAGCTCAATGGTACCAATGTGAACATTCCCCTGAGTCCTGTCAGTGGTGTTGATATTTTTATGTCTGGCAAGCACTACACAGTGGCCTTGAACTTTGGAGTAACTGTACGTTATGACGGAAACCACTACATGGACATTAAAGTTATCCAGGAGTGAGTATAGTTCTTATAGAAGTCTTCTTTATAACCTTTTAGAACTTGATTCACTTTTGAATGTCTTTACATGCTTGTGATCATTTTACAGCTACGAGGACAAACTTTGTGGACTATGTGGGGACTACAATGGAGACCCTCAGGATGACTTCCAGACACCAACTGGTGAACTGGTCCAAAGCCCTAATGACTTTGGCCACAGCTGGAACACAGACCCTGAGTAAGGCACTATACTGTACAACTAAAAGACATTTCTCTTAATTCACATCATAGGTGACTTACCTTTGATTCTGCCCTAGGTGTAACAAGCCAGACATTGGCCCACCCCCAGGTTGTACAGATGATGAGCAGGACTTGTATGAAGGGCCTGCTTACTGTGGTATCATATTGGACAGCAATGGCCCATTTGCTGCCTGCCATCCGAAAATCAATCCTAATGTGAGTGAAATTGAAACTTTGAAATGCTTTAGGGCATAATTTTAACCATATAACATACTTACATATCTTAACCTTGTGTGTATAGGGTTTCTTCCAAGACTGTTTGTTTGATGTTTGTGAGCTGGATGGTGCTCACTCCGCTTTGTGTGAAGCAATAGAGTCATACGTCAATGAATGTCAGGACCGTGGCGTCACAATTGGACCCTGGAGAAACAGCACCTTCTGTCGTATGTCTGAAAAATACATATTTCTTAATTATAAACTCTAACAAAAAATACAGACATGAATGGCTTGTCCCATTTCTCATACTGATTTATTAGAGTGAAGTCACAAAATTAGCACATAATTAGCACATTCTAACATAAATTCTTCCTCTCCAGCTCCGAAATGCCCACCCAACAGTCACTTTGAATCATGCGCCCCAGTTTGCCAGCCTTCCTGCAATCCAATTCCACCAAGTCAATGCACCGGGCCTTGTTCTGAAGGATGTGTTTGTGACCCTGGATATATCCTCAGTGCTGGCCAGTGCGTGAAGGAAGACACATGTGGTTGCCAGCATAATGGACATTATTATAAGGTGAGGAAGTTGAATTTGGTGTCATTTAGGATTGAAATGGTTTGTTATAGTCTATCAACTGGTATTTTTCATGACTTTTTTTCTGTCCATTTATTTAGCCAGGTGAAGAGTTTTACACAAAGGACTGTGAGCTACTGTGTAAGTGCAACCCTCCATTCGTTACCTGTAATGCTGCTGATTGCCCACCAATGGAACAATGTGGAGTACAGGATGGTGTAATTGGGTGTTACCCACAAGGTGAGTACTCTGGTTAACTCAGTAAGTGTATATCCGTAATTTCAAAAGTTTGATTTCAGTCAGAATAAAATAATACTGCCTTTTTAAATTGTAAACAATTTAGTCTGGAATCATTATTGCATTATTTTGCAACCTTTTTTTTAAATCATGCATGTGATTGTTGCTTGGTTTCGTTTAGCATGTTAGTCAGATTACAACTGGCCTTAGTGCTGCATATACTCTGAAACATGTGACATCAATGTGTTTTTAATTCAAATATTTGATTGTGCATTGTGTCACGACTAGGAGGTTGTATTATAAACATTTTTAGAATACACATTCTTGGGCACTTAACAAATGGTGGATGAATTGAAAGAAAAAAAAACATCTCTTTTCTCAATCCCCCAGAATCTCAAGACTGTATTATCTCTGGTGATCCTCATTATAACACCTTTGATGGCAAATACTACAGCTACATGGGAACTTGCACCTACACTCTGGCCCGCACCTGCAAAAACAACACTGGTAAGCAATGGCCAAGACAGGGCACAAAGATCCACAACTACAGTTGCAATGAGTTTACTATTGATTTAATGTGTATATCCCTGAAATAAACTTTACAAGGTTTAAGAGTTAAAAAAAATAAGCAGCTTTAAAATGACAATACTTCTCTTTCTTTTGCAGGGCCCTGGTTCTCCATAGAGGGTAAGAATGAAGAAAGAGGAGTTTCTGGTGTTTCTTACCTGAGGAAGCTGTACGTGACTGTTGATGGCATCACTGTGACAATGATGAAAAACGGAAGAACTCTGGTCAGTATCCACAGCAGCTGCCTTCATTAAACCATTACTGAAGTCATTCTGTAACCTTGAGATCAACAATTGAAGATTTAAATTGATGGCTACAATATATATTTAGTCTCTATGGGATGTAATCCTTGAGATTAAGTAAATGGACACAATAGCTTTTAGCAAATATTTTCTTTCAGCTGCTCCTAATCTGTTCATAGTCAGATTACCCCTCTGTCCATTTTTCAGTTTTCCAATAATAATCTTTACAACACAGCAAAAGAACCAACAAAACTGACATTAGCCTTCAATCAAACTCTGGTTTTATCTGTTTTTCACTCACTCAGGTGAATGGACTCAGGGTGTCTCTCCCTCACTCTCCATCTCCACTCATTTCGCTGTCTCTTGCTGGACAATATGTAATCCTCACAACTCCGTTTGGCCTGGAGGTGCAGTGGGACGGCAACCATTATGCAAAGATCTCAGTTCCTAGGTATTGAATCACTGCAAACAGCCTGATTGAAATATATGCATCATTTTGACTTGAGCCATTCAACAGGAAACACTAATACTCTATAATTGTTATAGGTCTTGAGTAAATCCTGCAAAAGAAAAAGCTTAATTTATACATAAAAAATATATATTTTGACATTGATCTTTCCATTTATACTTCTCTCACTCATTTTATCAGTTCCTACTATGACCAGATGTGTGGTCTGTGTGGGGACTATGATGGAGACCCTAATAATGATTTCACTAAGCCAGATGGCTCCCAGACCGACAGTTCAAGTCATTTTGGCGACAGCTGGCAAACTGATGAGGATGAAGATGAAACGTCAGTATCTTTCACTGTTCTTTTTCATCAGGCTTTTTTATGATTAAGTCAACTTTCTATGCTCAATTATACTGGTGTTGAACAGTACAGATCCGTGTTGTGTTTTCAGATGCAAGCCTGACCCCGGACCTCAACCACCCTGCGATCCTGCGCTGGAGGGTGTCGTTTCAAACCCAGAGAACTGTGGAAGAATAACTGACATAAATGGAGCATTCAGGTTAGGACTTACCAAACTATGACATGTTTCTGCTAATTAATCTTAAATCCTTTCATTTGAAATTAATCATTACAAATATTCATGTTTTCTCATTCATACTCATTCTAACCTGAGACAATGAAGGACTTACAGTGCTTAATCATTGCACACTTTCTTATATTTGCTTTTCACAGGGACTGCATAAATGTGGTGGACCCATTGCCTTTCTTCCAGAGCTGTGTGTTTGATATGTGCAGTTATGATGGGTTGCAGCAGGCCCTTTGTGACCAGCTACAGGCCTACACTGATGCTTGTCTAAGTGCAGGTGCACCTGTCCATCAGTGGAGGGAGCCTGACTTCTGCCGTGAGTCATTCAATCTTATATTGTATCATATTCCAAAAGGTGTAGGATTGGAGAAACAGTTTAATCATTTAACAAAGCAGCAAAATTTAGCATCTTACATCAATGCAAGAGTCAGCTCCCTCTAATGCACAGTATAAATTATTGAAGTGAATTTATACTGTGAAATTATGCCTCAGAGAAAAGGGAAATCACATAGTCCAAACTGCACCCCCACTTTAGCCTTCTCCATCATTTAATGATGATTTCCTTCATTTTCCATCAGCTCTGGAATGCCCTCCAAACAGCCATTACTCCATATGTGTGAGCTCCTGTCCCGAGACATGTCTGGGTATCAATGGACCACCGGGCTGCAGTGAGAAGTGTGTAGAAGGCTGTGAGTGTGACCCTGGCTTCATCCTCAGTGACAACAAATGTGTTCTTCTAAAAGACTGTGGCTGTGTGGACTCCTCAGGATCCTACCATCCAGTGAGTTAACCACTAACGCTGACCCATGGGGTACTGGGGTATTAGACAAGATTATAAAATTGGGACCCACTGATGTAAAACTGTCAAAAACTTTGATATTAGGTGAATGAGAGCTGGTATCTGGAGGGCTGTACACAGAAGTGTACATGTGAGGGTGGAGGAAATATTCACTGTTATAACACCAGCTGTCTTCCTGATGAGAGCTGCCAGCTTCAAGATGGAGACTACGTCTGCATACCAACTGGTAATAATTCTAGTACTGGTTTATACATGATAAAGCTATAAGCACACGTAGTGGTACATTTACAAATCTTATCATATCATTATATGCACACATGCAGATAAACAAAGCAATTGGCAATCCTGACACATCTAGAGCTGCTCTTTCTGAAATGTATTCCTTCACTCTTAACATTCTCTTTGAATATAAGAATTTTTCTCTCTCTGGTGACCCTCATTACCTACATTGATACAGTATATCTCTTGGGTGCCTGTACATAGGTACTTGCTCCTACACTATTAAGTAGTTAAATTTTTTTTCAATTTTTATTAGAAACATTTATCAAAAAAATTTAAAGATTTGTATGGATAAGCAAACCCTTCATGTCTTCAAACAGTGACAACAACAACACCTAAGCCAGGTACTTCATCACCGACTCCACCAGGTAATCTAAACTTGTTAAATTTTTCTTAGAAACATTTGTCTAAAACAATAACATTCGCATGGATAAACAAACCCTTCATGTCTTCAAACAGTGAACTGCCCTCCAGACTCTGAGTACATTGATTGCGGCCCAGCCTGTATTCCTACCTGCGCAGAACCCTCCACTAACTGCTCTGGTTCTTGCATCAGCGGCTGCTTCTGTAAACCAGGATATGTTTTCCGTGGCCGGCGCTGTGTTCCTATTGAGCAGTGTGGATGTCTGGATGAAGAAAACAATTACTTTGAGGTACAAGAGTCATCATTGTTGTGATGCTGCATTTTTATCCAGATTTTGGACCTAAACTATTGATCTAAAAATCTTGGTCTGTATTTACACTCAGCCTGGCGAGATCATATTTGGAGATGGCTGTTCCATGCTGTGTCGCTGTGCTGGCAACTACACCTTCGACTGTGTGGACAACACCTGTGACCCTGTGACAGAAGAATGTCGGGAGGTTGGTGGAGCGCATGGATGCTACCCTAAAGGTATTACAGAAAACCACTACAATCTTCCCTTAATTAAAAAAAAAATTCAATAACCAAGTCAATTACTGTAACTGACAAGTGATCAAACAATACGCAAAACTGCTCTTTTGACACCAAGGGATTTTTCTCTCACAGGAACCTCCACCTGTGTTGCCTCTGGTGACCCCCATTATAGCACCTTTGATAACCGGCGCTATGACTTCATGGGTATCTGTTCTTACCTGATGTCCGAGCCTTGTAACAGCACAGACGTGCCTCACTTCGCTGTATACACAGACAATGAGAATCGCTACAACAATCCTCATATTAGCTATGTAAAAGCAGTTCATGTCCATGCACTGGGAGTCATAGTGTCCATTCTGAAAGGAGGAACCGTTCAAGTAAGAAAAAATAACAATTTCTATAGCACTACACTAACATGTATATACAGTATTTTTCCATACATATAGTGTATACACCTTATTTAGTGGCACATTTAAATTGATAATTGTGTTTTCTGACTTTTCTCAGCTCAATGGTACCAATGTGAACATTCCCCTGAGTCCTGTCAGTGGTGTTGATATTTTTATGTCTGGCAAGCACTACACAGTGGCCTTGAACTTTGGAGTAACTGTACGTTATGACGGAAACCACTACATGGACATTAAAGTTATCAAGGAGTGAGTATAGTACTTATAAAAGTCTTCTTAATAATTCCTTTAGAACGTGATTCACTGTTGAATGTCTTTACATGTTTGTGATCATTTTACAGCTACGAGGACAAACTTTGTGGACTGTGTGGGGACTACAACGGAGACCCTCAGGATGACTTCCAGACACCAACTGGTGAACTGGTCCAAAGCCCCAATGACTTTGGCCACAGCTGGAACACAGACCCTGAGTAAGGCACTATACTGTACAACTAAAATACATTTCTCTGTTAATTCACATCATAGGTGACTTACCTTTGATTCTGCCCTAGGTGTAACAAGCCAGACGTTGGCCCACCCCCAGGTTGTACAGATGATGAGCAGGACTTGTATGAAGGGCCTGCTTACTGTGGTATCATACTGGACAGCAATGGCCCATTTGCTGCCTGCCATCCGAAAATAAACCCTAATGTGAGTGAAATTGAAAGTCTGAAATGCTTTAGTGCATAATTTTAACTATATAACATACTTAAAAATCTTAACCTTGTGTGTATAGGGTTTCTTCCAAGACTGTTTGTTTGATGTTTGTGAGCTGGATGGTGCTCACTCCGCTTTGTGTGAAGCAATAGAGTCATACGTCAATGAATGTCAGGACCGTGGCGTCACAATTGGACCCTGGAGAAACAGCACCTTCTGTCGTATGTCTGAAAAATACATATTCCTTGACCATAAACTCTAACAAATAAATACAGACATGAACAGCTTGTCCTATTTCATGTACTGTCAATAACAGTCAATTAACACTAACATAAATTTTTCCTCTCCAGCTCCGAAATGCCCACCCAACAGTCACTTTGAATCATGCGCCCCAGTTTGCCAGCCTTCCTGCAACCCAATTCCACCAAGTCAATGCACCGGGCCTTGTTCTGAAGGATGTGTTTGTGACCCTGGATATATCCTCAGTGCTGGCCAGTGTGTAAAGGAAGACACATGTGGTTGCCAGCATAATGGACATTATTATAAGGTGAGGAAATTGAATTTGGTGTCATTTAGGACAGAAATGGTATGTTATATTCAATCAACAATTTTTCATGACTTTTCTCCCTCCATGGATTTAGCCAGGTGAAGAGTTTTACACGAAGGACTGTGAGCTACTGTGTAAGTGCAACCCTCCATTCGTTACCTGTAATGCTGCTGACTGCCCACCAATGGAACAATGTGAAGTACAGGATGGTGTAATTGGGTGTTACCCAGAAAGTGAGTATTCTGGTTTACCCAGTGTGTTTTCCATTCAAATTTCATCCATCCATCCATTCAATTTCAATCAATATTTAATGAAAGTCTCACTTAGGTTTAGATGCAATTACAGCTCAGCTTTATCCAGCATGTATATGCATTAATAGGACAACAACTGGCATCAGCTTTGTGCACTGGCTCTAAAAAGAAAGATGTGATGTCTAATTAATCCTTCTAATATTAGACTAAATCATTTATATTTGACTAGAGAGATAGAGGCTGCAGCCTGACTATGCATGTGAACTTTTCATTATTCACAAACAGTGTGCAACGGTGAACTATTAAACTTTACAAATTCTTCAGAGCTTAAAAAACAGCTGAACAATCTTTTTTCTCAATCTCACAGAATCTAAAGACTGTATTATCTCTGGTGATCCTCATTATAACACCTTTGATGGCAAATACTACAGCTACATGGGCACTTGCACCTACACTCTGGCCCGCACCTGCAAAAACAACACTGGTAAGCAATGGCCAACGTCAACTATCCACAACCAGCAGTAACATTAGTGTGCTTTGCTCATCAGTATAGCGAACTTTTGTATTTTTACTATTGATTAAATGTACATTAAATGTCCCCAAAATTTACTACTTTACTTTTTTCTATCCTGGCTATGCAGGCCCCTGGTTCTCCATAGAGGGTAAGAATGAAGAGAGAGGAGTTTCTGGCGTTTCTTACCTGAGGAAACTGTACGTGACTGTTGATGGCATCACTGTGACAATGATGAAAAAAGGAAGAACTCTGGCAAGTATCCACAGCAGCTGCCTTCATTAAACCACCACTGAAGTCATTCTGTAATCTTAAGATCAAGAATTGAGGTTCTTTTTGTCAGAACTTACATTAGCCTTCAATCAATCTCTGGTTTTATCTGTTTTTTGCTCATTCAGGTGAATGGACACAGGGTGTCTCTCCCTCACTCTCCATCTCCGCTCATTTCGCTGTCTCTTGCTGGACAATACGTAATCCTCACAACTCCGTTCAGCCTTAAGGTGCAGTGGGACGGCAACCATTATGCCAAGATCTCGGTTCCCAGGTAAAGAAAATGTGACAAACGCCTCACTGAAATATATACACAATGCTGACAGTATTTGGAAAAAAAAAAACACTAAGACCCATAATAATTGTTAAGGGTTATAGGTTATGAGTAAATCTGCAAAAGAAAAATCAAAAAGCATCTCTGGGAAAATGAATGTCTTTACACTAATCTCTTTTTTCCCTCATTTTCTCAGTTCTTACTACGACCAGATGTGTGGCCTGTGTGGGGACTATGATGACAACCCCAATAATGATTTCACTAAGCCAGATGGCTCCCAAACGGACAGCTCAAGTCAGTTTGGCGACAGCTGGCAAACTGATGACGATGAAGATGCAACGTCAGTACCTTTTACTTTTACTTCATTTTATCAACCACATAACAGACA
Organism: Garra rufa; assembly: GCF_049309525.1. Classification (NCBI taxonomy): domain Eukaryota; kingdom Metazoa; phylum Chordata; class Actinopteri; order Cypriniformes; family Cyprinidae; genus Garra; species Garra rufa. The sequence goes on along the minus strand of NC_133363.1, from coordinate 46,192,281 downwards.
GGGCAATATTTTTAAGATTATGTTGACTTCAAATTCTCAGTCATGTCTTGATAATGACAATGTGTTTTCAGGTGCAAGCCTGACCCCGGACCTCAACCACCCTGCGATCCTGCACTGGAGGGTGTCGTGTCAAACCCAGAGAACTGTGGGAGAATAACTGACGTAAATGGAGCATTCAGGTTAGAACTTGCCAAACGTTGACATTTTCTGCTAGTAAACAATGTAGAATCATTCCATTTGAAATGCAAGCTCTGTTATTAATACTAATTCTAACTTGAGACAATGACTTTTTGTGCTTAATCATTGCACACTTTCTCTCATATTTGTTCCTCACAGGGACTGCATAAATGTGGTGGACCCATTGCCTTTCTTCCAGAGCTGTGTGTTTGATATGTGCCAGTACCAGGGTCTGCAGCAGGCCCTTTGTGACCAGCTACAGGCCTACACTGATGCTTGCCTGAGTGCAGGTGCACCTGTCCATCAGTGGAGGGAGCCAGACTTCTGCCGTGAGTATATTGTATCGTATTGCATAAGGTGTAGGGTTTGAGAAATGGTTTGAGCAAAAAATAAAGAAGCAAAATTTGGTCTTACATCCATGCAAGAATCACATTTCACATTCCCAGTGACAAGCCTTGCTTTTAGCTCCCACTAATGCACAGTATAAATTATTGACGTAAATGCAGTTCAGAATGTTAGAATAGGAAAGCTAGAGTTGAACACTTACGTAACTTTAGCCTTATTGTTTTTATTATTTATGGGGCTTTTATGCCTTTAATGGCCAAGGCAGATACGATAGGAATGCCATCGCAGAGGGACAGTACATGCGACTGGGAAACTACACACTGCATCCCCACTTTAACCATAATTTCATCATTTAATGATGATTTCCTTCATTTTCCATCAGCTCTGGAATGCCCTCCAAACAGCCATTACTCCATATGTGTGAGCTCCTGTCCCGAGACATGTCTGGGTATCAATGGACCACCGGGCTGCAGTGAGAAGTGTGTAGAAGGCTGTGAGTGTGACCCTGGCTTCATCCTCAGTGACAACAAATGTGTTCCTGCTAAAGACTGCGGCTGTGTGGACTCCTCAGGCTCCTACCATCCAGTGAGTTAAACACTTAAGCTGACCCATGGGGTACTGGGACCATAGACAAGATTATGAAAAAGGGACCCCTTCGAAGTTAAAGTCAAGTCAAAGTTTTTTTTTTTTTTAAATAGCTAAATAAGCATGATGAGTAAACTAAAAACATCAATTTCTGTTCAACTAAATAGCAGTTTTACATAAATGTGACCATGGACAAAACCAGCCTTAAGTAGCATAAGTATATTTGTAGCAATAGCCAAAATGATCTATTTATCTTTTATATCAAAATCATTAGTACAGTAAAGATCATGTTCCATGAAATACATTAAAACTTAATTTTTGATTAGTAATATTAATTGCTAAGAACTTCATTTCCACAACTTTAAAGGTGATTTTCTCAATATTTAGATTTTATTTGCACTCTCAGATTTTCAAATTGTTGTATCTCGGCCAAATATTGTCCTATCCTTACAAACCATACATCAGTGGAAAGCTTATTTATTCAATTTATGACAGGTTGTGTGTCCAGGGTCACAAACTATTAAAGGTAGAAGGAAAATTAGTATAGTTACCTTTTCACTCTATGACTTCTTTAGGCCTCTTGTCTAAGTTCGTCGTTATTCTTGCGAGAAAATGACAAACAAGCTATCTGTCATCCAGAAGTGTTTAAAACACTAAACAGCAAAAGCACCAACTCAGTCAGACAAACAACAAGCTCTTCCATGACTTACTTTCTACGTTTCTGTCAAATGTGAGCACATTTAACCAATCTGGGGATAAAGCTAACGTTACTGAGATAAACACGGTAGGCTACTCGAGTTTCCAGCAATCCACCACGCCGTAAATAAATTGTGCAAATTAACTCAACTACTTAATATTTATTGTTTTACTGTTTGCCGCTTTATTTGTGCGGTTGTTGTTGTTGTGTTTGTCGATTTCAGATAGTTTGTCGCTTGTTATGTAGTGCTGAGCTCACCTATGCCCTTCTGACTTGAACATCTATGACCGGTGAACAGAAATTGCAGTGATTAATGTTTTGTCTAGAAAAAAGGAAAACCAAACATTCGGCTGCATTAACGTTTTTAACGATTTGGTTGAGTTAAATGTCACTACACAACACAACAATGCATTTGTCGCCACCTACTGGACGAAGGAGTCACTGAACGACTCAGCTCCTGAATCTTCTTTTTGGCAAACGGATTCAAATGAGACAGTGGGATATATCAAAACCCATTCTTTTCGCGTTTATATTGCATTTTCAATAGCTTAAAACAGTTTTTTTTTTTTAAATAACTTGTTAATGTTTAAAAATAGAAAACATTTGCCTGACCTGATAGATTTCTAACACATTCCTATGTGGCCATATTTAGGTAGATGAAAGCTGGTATCTGGAGGGCTGTACACAGAAGTGTACATGTGAGGGTGGAGGAACTATCCAGTGTTACAACACCAGCTGTCTTCCTACTGAGAGCTGCCAGCTTCAAGATGGAGACTATGGCTGCAAACCACTTGGTAACAAATATAGTACTGGTTTACACATATAATTAGAGGTTTACACAGTATAGTTTTTACCATCTTATTACATAAACACATGCTGCTCTCCACAAACCTGTTGACACATGGAACTAAACTTTTAAATTTCTCATCTCCTTCTCTTTTAGGTACAGGCATTTGCTCAGTTTCTGGTGACCCTCATTATAACACCTTCGATGATAAAGTACATCACTTTATGGGTGCCTGTTCCTACACTCTCACTAAGCTCTGTAACGAGACCTCCGGCTTGCCCTACTTTTCTGTGGATACGCAGAACGAGCACAGAGACAATAATAAGAAAGTGTCTTATGTAAGATCTGTCATCATCAATGCGCACGACACAACAATCATTCTGGGCAAGGGTCGCAAAGTTCAGGTAAGAGACATTTCCAAGAATGGTGAGACGTAAATAACAAATTAGAAGGAGATTAAAACAGCAGTCCATTCATGTGCTTACTTCATTTGTACATCCTGCAGGTGGATGGAGTTCAGGTCACTGTGCCTGTCACACTTCCGAATGGTATTAAGATCTTCCTAAGTGGCAAATTTGTGGTGGTTGAGACAGACTTTGGATTGCGTGTTCGATTTGATGGAAACCACCATGCAGATGTATCCTTGCCATCCTCCTACAGCGGACTGTTATGTGGACTCTGTGGTAAGAATTACAAGTTTTGTTATCTACTAACTGACTGATGGAGATTCAAGATACTGCTACTAACCAAATGTTAGTATATTTGATGTATAATAATAATATTTTACAGGAAATTATAATGATAATCCTAATGATGACAACATTAAGCCAGATGGAACACCAACAGACAGCACCAATGAGCTTGGAGAAAGTTGGCAGGTGCCCGATGACAGACCTGAGTAAGTGAAAGCGTATTTAATCATGCACTGCACCGGTAATAGCAAGATTTCATTCATTTATTTCTAAATATGCACTTTGTATTATTAAAGCTTTAATCATTTATGCCTGTTCCTGTCTCGCACAGTTGTACTCATGGCGGAGGAGACATTGAATGTGATGACGACGTCGAGAGTGAAGCGCAGAAACCTACTAACTGTGGCATGATCACCGACCCCAATGGTAGGACACACATGCATTCAAACATTAGTTTTAAAAGCTTTTTAATGATGGGATAACTGAAAAAAAGACAAAGAAAGTTGTCATACATAAACTACCAGTAAAAAGTTTTTGAACAGTAAGATTTTTAATGTTTTTTAAAGAAGTCTCTTCTGCTCACCAAGCCTGCATTTATTTGATCCAAAGTACAGCAAAAACATTAATATTTTGAACTATTTTTACTATTTAAAATAACTGTTTTCTGAATATTTGAATATATTTTCAAATTTAATTTATTCTTGCAATTGATTTAAGCACCATCACTCCAGTCACATGGTCCTTCAGAAATCGTTATTCTGATCAATATTCTGATTTGCTGCTCAAAAAAACATTTATTATTTTATGTTGAAAACAGTGGAGTAGAATTTTCAGGTTTCTTTGATGAATAGAAAGTTCAGAAGAACAGCATCTGTCTGAAATATATGTAATTTGTAACATTATAAATGTCTTTGTCATCAGTTTATCACTCCAAGCTTTTGAATGGTATGTGTATGACATTACAAAAGCTTTTTTATGTCATATAAATCTTTGGATTTTTCTGTTCATTAAAGAATCCTGAAAAAATGTACTCAGTGATTTCTGAAGGATCATGCTAAACTGAAGACTGGGGTAATAATAATGCTGAAAATTTTGCTTTGATCACAATAAATAAATTTCATTTTAAAATATGTGAACCTGGACCACAAAACAGAAGGGTCATAAGTCATAAGGGTCCATTTTTATTGAGATTTATACATCAGATTTTTACTGTTCTACATAGCTTTCCATCAAAAAATCAAAATATTGAAAAAAATTTAAATTTGTCCGAATAAAGTACGTAGCAATGCATATTAATAAATAAAAATTAAGTTTTGGTATTTTAATGGAACATGATCTTTATTCAATACCCTAATGGTTTTTGGCATAAAAGAAAAATTGATAATTTTGACCCATATTGTTGGCTATAGCCACAAATATACTTGTGGTACTTAAGACTGGTTTTGTGGTTCAGGGTCATATATATTTAAATAGAAAATTTATTTTAAATAGTAAAAATATTTCACAACATTATTGCTTTTGGATCAAATAAATATAGGCTTGGTAAGCAGAAGAGACTTCTTTAAAAAACATCACAAATCTTACTGTTCAAAAACTTTTGACTGGTAGTGTGTGTGTTCATTGCTTTGAGCTTCTCAGTTTTATAGAGCTGTTCTTGACACGACACCTGTTTTACACACCTTTAAAGCCTACTTATCATTCTTTTCCCAGGAATCTTCAGGCCTTGTCATGCAGTGGTGCCTCCCGGTCCTTTCTTTGAGAACTGTGTGTTTGATCAGTGTGGCACGGATGGCGCCACAGTGGCACTGTGCCAGGCTATTCAAAGCTATGCTGACCTGTGTGCTCAAGCTGGGGTGCCAATTAACTGGAGGAATAACACCTTCTGCCGTAAGTGTTTGAGCCCTACAGACATTCTGTAAAACCTGCAATTAACTGTATCCTGGTAGCCTTTTTAGGACTCAGCCTTTGTAGCTTGCACCCTTCAATTAGACTGTGATCAATGAGTGCCGCTTGTCTCTTTTGTTCCTAAATTGGCTGTGCTAAAACAGTTGTACTTTTGTGTTTCTCCATCTCTACCAATAATCCCCAGTTTCTCATCCATCTCTCTCTTCTAACCATTTTTGATCATTTGTTCTCTTCTGGCCCATTGTAATGGTTCATTTAACACTGCTCCTTTGTTTCCATTTCTCCCAGCTATTAAATGTCCGGTCGGTAGTCACTACGAGCCGTGCGGTTCCGCCTGTCCAGCTAGTTGTCAGGACCCTGGATCTGAAGGCAGCTGTTCTGGGCCCTGTGTTGAGGGATGTGTGTGTGACCCTGGTTTTGTCCTCAGTGGAGACAAGTGTGTGCCCTTCAGCGAGTGTGGTTGCATTGACAGAGACAACAACTACAGGCCTGTGAGTTCTTGAGAAGACTGAACAAAACTTACTTCTGTTTTCAAATTTGAAACAATTTTATACTGAATTTCAAAGTATTTCTGAATTTTGTTCATTTCAATTATTAATGCGTATCCGTGTGATTTTCAGGTTGGAGACAGCTGGTTCACAAAAGATGACTGCACAGAGCGCTGTGTTTGTTCACCTTTCAATACAGTGACATGTGAGGCATGGCAATGTGGTCCTGCTCAGGAATGTAAGGTCACTGAGGGTGAATTGGGCTGTGTGAACACAGGTACATACATATCTCTGTCTATTTCTGTCTTTTTTAATCTATCTACACTACCAGTCAAACGTTTTTGAACATTAAGATTTGAAATGTTTTTACTATTTAAAATAGCTGTTTTCTATTTGAATATATTTTAAAATGTAATTTATTCCTGGGATTTCAAAGCTAATTTTAACATCATTACTCCAGTCACATGATCCTTTAGAAATCATTTTAATATTCTGATTTGCTGCTCAAAAAACATTTATTATTATGTTGCAAACAGCTGAGAAGAATTTTTTTTAGGTTTCTTTGATGAATAGAAAGTTCAGAAGAACAAAACCTAACCGAAATAGAAATCTTTTGTAGCATTATAAATGTCTTTATCATCCCTTTTGATCAATTAAAATTTATTTCAGATAAATGCTGATCTTTGGATCTTACTATTTATCAAATAATAGTAATAAAATGTTTTATGAACAGCAAATCAGCATATTAGAATGATTTCTAAAGGATCATGTGACACTGAAGACTTAAATAATGAAGCTGAAAATTTAGCTTTGAGCACAGAAAAAAAATACATTTTAAAATATTTTCAAATAGAAGGCAATATTTCACAATATTACTGCTTTTGGATCAAATAAATACAGGCTTGGTGAGCAGAAGATACTTCTTTAAAAACATTAAAAACCTTACTGTTCAAAAACTTTTGACCGGTAGTCTATCTGTCTGACACATGATTATTGACCTTCTTTGCAGGAGTGGGCATTTGCCACATTGCTGGTGATCCTCATTACTACACCTTTGATGGCATCATGCACACTTACATGGGTACCTGCACTTACACGCTGGTGGCAATATGCGACACCTCTATGGTGACACCCTTCACCATCGTGGCCAAAAACGAAGAGCGCGGCCAACCACAAGCTTCGTATGTTCGCTCTGTGACCGTCTACCTGCCCACTGTCAACGTCACCATCAGCAAGAGTGGAAGAGTAATGGTAAGAGCCTGAGAAGGAAGGAGGAAGACTACCTGCATTTGCATGTCTTCTTCTGATTAGATGTCATGAATAGGGATATTACAGTAAAATATTGTGTAATATCATAGATAAGATATGTATTCAGTGATATGATTGTGCTAAATGTTCTATTCACCAACTAGGTGAATGAACGCAGGATAAAGACCCCCTACGACATCAATGAAGCCAAGGCGCGGGTGTTTAGCAGTGGAGTATACACCGTACTAGACACTGACTTCGGCCTGATTGTGAAGTTTGATGGCGTGCACCATATTGAAATCACAGTGCCTGGAGACTATTTCAACAAGGTATGAAACTACACAAAACAATGCTAGAACATCACACTACCTGATATTTGATGTAAATGTAATCTTTCAATACTAATGTTTGATTATTAAACCAGACAGTTTCCTTTTTTGTCTAGATGTTTAAATTGCAATAAGAAAAGTGATACATATCACTCACTGCTTTTTCTGTGATTCGACTTTTCTTTTATAGGTGTGTGGAATGTGTGGTAACTACAACGGAGATTCCTCTGATGACAACTTGAAGCCTGACGGCGAACCAGCCAAAGATGCCATTGAACTTGGAGACAGCTGGAAGGCAGAGGGAGACAGTGATCCTGGGTGAGTGTTACATTATTTGGTTCCTCTCCATAATTCAGAAATAAACAAACCTAAATAGATAGCAGCATTATAGATGCACTTAATGCACACAGTGGTGGCCAATATTAAAAAAACACTAGTATTTTCAACAGCTAAAAATGGTTTTAAGTCAGTTTTTTTATCTTTTGCTGTAATGTGTCAGTAGGAAATATCAGTTTACATTTCAAAATGTTCATTTTGCCATTAAGTGTAATTATCCAGTGAGATTTTTGTTTGCACAAGGAGTTTGACAACAGCCAGTGCTCCACACAGAGATCTGATCTCATTATCATCCAGTCTGTCTGGAATGACAGCATCTTGGAGCATCTTGGAGACATTGCCACTGTTCCTCTGGATTTAGTCTGTCTCAGTTTGTTCTGTTTCTTCATGTCATTCCAGGCAGACTAGACAATGATGAGATCAGATCTCTATGTGGAGCACTGGCTGTTGTCAGACTCCTTCTGCAAACAAAAATCTCACTGGATTATTATATTTAATGGCAATGTTTGGAAATGTAAACTGAGATTTCCTACTGTCACACTACAGCAAAAGATAGTAACTGACTTTAAACCATTTTTTAGCTGGTAGAAATACTAGTGTTCTAATAATTTTGGCCACCACTGTATGGATTTGAGCCCATCATGGTGAACAATCAATAGTTTTCTCTTCTCTGGTGTTCATCCATGCCCTGTTCCTCCATTCACAGATGCCAACCTGATCCACGTCCTGATGACAGCCCCAACTGCGACGACGATGAGGAAGAAATCTACCACTCACAGTGCGCAGCAACTATCCTGTCTGATCTCTTCAAGCCCTGTCACTCTCTCATACCTCCAGATTCTTTCCTGGGGAACTGCGTCTATGACATGTGCGAATATGATGGCATGCAGTCGACTCTCTGCGATAACATTGATGCTTACGCCCAGGCCTGTCATAGCGCTGGAGTCAAGATCAGCTGGAGAAACAGCACCTTCTGTCGTAAGTGAAAGAGAAATAGGGAAAGAAAGACTGAGAAGTCTGAAAGAATGTTATGCTGAGCCGGGTGACAGAAGGAAGAATAATTTGGCTAGGATTGTAAAGATCAAAAGAGCAGAACTGCGATGCTGATCAAATTAAGCATTTATGAGATTCTTCACTGATAACTTCTAGGCTATGCATAAATATTAATGAATATCTATGCATATTTTGAAGGGAGAAATGGCCTCTGAATATGTCAAAGTCATTGTCATTCAAATCCAGTGCTTCATTCCTTGTGTATTTTTATTTCCAGCTCTTCCGTGTCCACCAAACAGTCACTATTCTGAGTGTACAGCGCCGTGTCCTCCTACTTGTGCCGATCTCTTCCCCATATTCTGCCCATTACCACCCAATAGCTGTGTTGAAGGCTGCCAGTGCGATGGAGGTTTTGTGCTAAGTGATGGAAAGTGTGTTCCCCTCGCAAACTGTGGATGTGTTGACAGCAGTGGAGAGTATCACGATGTGAGTAAAAACAGTTAAATGAAATGTTAAGATACTGCACTACTGTTCAAAAGTGTGTGTGTTTTTTTTTTAAAAGAAATTAATACTTTTTTCAGCTAGGAACCATTAACTGATCAAAAGTGATAGTAAAACATTTATAGTGTTAGAAAATATTTCTATTTCTGTACAGATGTGACACTGACTGCTGTTTAAAATTCAGCTTTGCCATCACAAGAGTTAATTACATTAAACTGTAATAATTCACAGAATTACAGTTTTTCCTTTTTTGATCAAGTAATTGCAGCCTTGGCGGAAATAAGACACTTCTTTCCAATATTTAAAAATCTTAATGCCCCAAACTGTAAACAGTAGTCTCTTTTCTTCAACTCTTTCTTCATCTCTTTTCTTCAACTCTATGTAAATAAATAATGGCAAACACACGATACATAAAGAATATATTTCATTTCATATTCATTTACTATGTCACAAAATGTTACAATACTGCCTGGTGTGAATTTCAGGTGGGAGACTCATGGATAACTGACCGTTGCGAACAGAAGTGCAGCTGCAGCCATGGAGGAGTGCTGTCCTGCAAGTCCTTTGAATGCAATGACAACTCAATCTGTGACCTTGACAGCAATGGAGACCGTTACTGCAAACCTGAGAGTGAGTTGATACTAAGTACTAAGAATGAGCGGAAAAATTACATCAAATTTCAAAGCAACCAAAAAATTTGATTTACTATACATGAAAGTCCAACAATTGGCTCCTTGAAGTTTTTAGGGTTTAATGACTGCATCTTGTGGACTTCAAAGGCAGATTCAAACTAACTCAAACCTTTTACTTCTCATAGAATTTGATGACTGCAGTATTGCTGGGGATCCTCACTATCGTACCTTTGACAACTACAATCACCACTACCAGGGAGCGCATACCTATGTATTAACTCAGAGCAACAATCTGCCCAGCTCCCTCACCCCTTTCGTAGTCCGTGGCAAAAACCAGCGGCGAGGAGGCATCGGCCGGGTGTCCACCCTGCGTGAGGTCTACGTGGATGTGTACGGCATTAGCGTTCACATGCAGCAGAATAAGAAAGTGCTGGTGAGAGATTTATTAGACATGTAGTCAATCCTAATACAGTTGGAGTCAAAAGTTTACATGCACCTTGCAGACTCTGCAAAATGTTCATTATTTTACCGAAATAAGAGAGAACATACAAAATGCATGTTGTTTTATTTAGTACTGACCTGAATAAGATATTTCACATGAAAGATAATTACATATAGTTCTCAAGAGAAAACAGTTGAATTTATAAAAATGACCCCGTTCAAAAGTTTGCATACACTTGATTCTTAATACTGTGTTGTTACCTGAATGATCAACAGCTGTGTTTTTTTTTTTTTGTTTAGTGATAGTTGTTCATGAGTCCCTTGTTTCTCCTGAAAAGTTAAAACTGTTCGCTGTTCTTCAGAAAATCCTTTAGGTTCCACAATTTTTTGGTTTTGCAGCATTTTTGTGTATTTGAACCATTTCCAACAATGACTGAATGATGTTAATATCTATCTTTTTATACTAAGAACAACTGAGGGACTCATATGCAACTATTACAGAAGGTTCAAACACTCACTGATGCTTCAGAAAGAAAACAATGCATTAAGAGCCAGGGTGCGAAAACTTTTGAACAGAATGAAGATGTGTACATTATCTTATTTTGCTTAAATATCATATTTTTTTTCATTTAGTACTGCACTTCAGAAGCTACAGATACATGTTTTTTGTTTTTGTAGGATCCCTCTTATTTTGGTAAAATAATTAACATTTTGCAGACTCTGCAAGGTGTATCTAATCTTTTGACTTCAGACTTTCAAACTACTACTTTATATAAGGACCACACAATATCGTAAAATGCCAATATCATGGATGCCTTGGCTTTTTTTTTTTCTCAATCAGGTCAATGGCGAGAAAGTTGGCCTACCGTTCAGTCCTGTAAATGGAGTTAGCATAAAAACAAAGTCTCGCTTTGTTATGCTCACAACCGACTTTGGCCTTTCAGTCCGTTTTGATGGCAATACTCAAGGAGGTAGCTCAAAACTAAAATCCACACAATTTGTCAAAGATTTTTTTTTTGATGTACACAATTACAAAATCTCTCTCTCTCTCCTCTCTTTCCCTAAAGTGGTGACTCTGCCTACCGTATACAGATCTCGCGTGCTTGGTCTGTGCGGTAATTATGATGGAGACAAAAGGAACGAGTATACAAAACCCGATGGCACAGTTACCCGCGACCTCAATGTCTTTGGAGACAGCTGGAGAGTGAATGACAGACAGGCTAGTGTTCGTACAACATCTCTACCAAAGATGGTGCACCTACACAAGTATGGAAGACTGAGATTATCTGTTACGCTATGCATTATAAATCAGCTAGTATGAACATTCTCATCTACTTCACTATCTGTCTTCTTTACTATTAGGCGTGCAGTGGAGGCCGATCCAGATTCAGGGTTTGAGACGACAGGCTGCACAGATGCAATGCTGGCTGAGCTGAATGGCAATAAAAAGTGTGGGGCTCTTAGTGACCCTGCTGGTCCTTTCGCTGTCTGTCATGCTACAATTGCTCCAGATGTCTTCCAGGAGTGAGTAATGTGTTCATGTGCTCATGTGTGAGGGTGTGTGCACTCTTGTGACAAGTATGAGTTCACTTTTTGAGCTCAGAGGATCATGTAATGCATAGTGGGTGTGTGTTGCACTATGTGCAAGAGCATGAGTGTGTGCATTGTGCCTGACCAAGATAAACTCTTTCGTGACAGTGTGTGTGTGTTTGCATTACAGGGATTGTGTGTTTGACCTGTGTGCTGAGCAGGGCAGTGAAGAGCTGCGCTGTGAAAATTATGCCGTCTACGCTCGGGCTTGCCAAGATGAGGGTGTCAAACTAGGACAGTGGAGACAAGAACTGAGTTGTGGTATGAAAAAAAATAGACATTATCCGTTTTGTCGCAGTGTAAACACACAAAATGTTTCATTAAAATTCATTTGATTGTGTGTTTGTGATTTAGGTCTGCAATGTGGGCCCAACAGCAACTACTCCATCTGTATGACTCCATGCCCAGCGTCCTGCGCAGACCTGGCAGCTCCCTCTGAGTGTGAGCAAACAGAATGTGTGGAGGGATGTCAATGCGCCCCTGGCTTTGTCCTGAGCGACCAAGACTGTGTGCCTTACAGCGGGTGTGGATGCACTTACCTCGATCGCTACTACACGGTGAGCCTTCTGATGCATGTAGAATAGTAGAGGTTAAAGGTTATGATGTCAAATGAACTGTATAAGACATCACACTTGCTGATCTTGTTTCTCTGTACCCTTCAAAACACAGCTAAAGGAGACATTTGTGACAGAGGATTGCTCACAGAATTGTGAATGTACTACCACTGGCGCTGTGTGCCAAACAAAGGGCTGTGGAAACAACGAGGTCTGCACCGTGTACGACACCAAGCGCGACTGTTATAAATGTGAGTTATTTCACTATTTATATTATCAGAAGATATTCACAAAAGATTTGTAATTCTTTTGAATGGTATAGTGTATAATTTTCTAAATACTGATAATAACATTATTAATAAAAACTTCTGGAACAGCAAATTAGCAATAAGAATGATTTCTGAAGGATTATGTGACACTGAAGACTGGTGTAATGATGCAGAAAATTTTGCTTTGATCACAGGAATAAATTAAACTATATTTTAAACTATATTAAAATAGAAAACGTTATTTAAAATGTAAAGTTATTTTAAACAGTAAAAACATTTCAGAATTTGACTGTTTTTGCTGTACTTTGAATTAAAAAAAAATGCAGGCTTGGTGAGCAGAAGAGACTTCTTTAAAAAAAACATTAGAAATCTTACTGTTCAAAAACTTTTGACTGATAGTGTATATAATGCAAAGGTTTTAGTGTTTTCCTAGTCTAGAAGTGATATCATGTGGTAACGTTATTATATAATCATGGAAGCCCATTTTAGCCACGGGATAAAAAAAAAAGCAATTTCGAATCTTTATAAAACATTAGAAACAGAACTCAAAATTCTGAATGTTGTTCTCAGAATTTTGAGTTTACATCTCACAATTCGTTTTTTTTTTCTGTTTAACTATGTCCATGTTTTTGTTTTTCTCCCAATTTTCTCCCAATTTTGAGAAAAATCAACAGAATTTTGAAATATAAACTTGAATTGTGAGAAAAAGTCCTTTATAAATTTTTTATATCCCATGGTGGAAACAAACAGACCTTTCTGATTTTTTTTGCCCTATTTTTCTCTTAGCGACTCCATGTTTGAGCTCACCCTGTCAGAATGATGGTACCTGTGTGGATAAACCAGATGGTTCTGGTTACACCTGCACTTGCGCTGACGGTTTTGAGGGCACAAACTGTGACATCTTTGTTGACATCCCCCCTAAGGATGGTGGCCTGAGTAAGTGAATGTGAACAGATTGTGTTCATTTCGAATGTAAATTTCTTAATCTAACTTGTATTTGCATGCTTAAAAAATGAAACCATATGTGTCGGCCATGTGCAATAACAGGGTTTTCCTGCTTGCTGTTTTATAGGTCAAACAGATATTATCTTGATTGGAGTCCTCGTGCCCCTTGGCATCATCTTCATACTAGTAGCAACTGTGTGCATTTACAAGAAATGCAGGTAAAGCCCACTTAAAGAATAAAGGCATATCTGACCTTATTTTTCAGCTTATTTAATGTTTAATGTGTCTGGCTTCCGGTCTTATCCGCTTCCAGTTGTTTTTTGCTGTACAAAACAGCTCACAGTGGTGAAAATAATTATTTGATGCGCTGCCGATTTTGTACGTGTGCCCACTGACAAAGAAATGGATCAGTCTATAATTTGAATGGTAGGTTTATTTGAACATTGACAGACAGAACAACAACAAAAAAATCCAGAAACACGCATTACCAAAAAAAGATATAAATTGATTTGCATTTTAATGGGTGAAATAAGTATTTGATCTATTAATCAGCAAGATTTCTGGCACCCAGGTGTCTTTTATACAGGTAACAAGCTGAGATTAGGAGCACTTCTTTTAAGAGAGTGCTCCTAATCTCAGCTAGTTATGCTGTATAAAAGACACCTGTCCACACAAGAAATCAATCAATCAGATTCCCAACTCTCAACCATGGCCAAGACCAAAGAGCTGTCCAAGGATGTCAGGGACAAGATTGTAGACCTACACAAGGCTGGAATGAGCTACAAGACCATCGCCAAGCAGTTTGGTGAGAAGGTGACAACAGTTGGTGCGATTATTCGCAAATGGAAGAAACACAAAATAACTGTCAGTTTCCTTGGGTCTGGGGCTCCACGCAAGATCTCACCTTAATGATCTTAATGGATCTGTAAAGAGGAGAGGAGTGGGACAAAATCCCTCCTGAGATGTGTGCAAACTTGGTATGGCCAACTACAAGAAACGTCTGACTTCTGTGATTGCTAAAAAGGGTTTTGCCACCAAGTACTAAGTCATGTTTTGCGAAGGGGTCAAATACTTATTTCACTCATTAAAATACAAATCATTTATAACTTTTTTGAAATGCGTTTTTCTAGGATTTTTTGTTGTTATTCTGTCTCTCACTGTTCAAATAAACCTACCATTAGGTCAGCGGGCAAACGTACAAAATCAGCAGGGATCAAATAACTCTTTTCCCTACTGTACTTCTGTGTTTGAAAAATAAGGTGGACCAAATAGTTAAAAACGTTGTTTTATGAGGTAAATTAATGATTGGTAATCTGTTTTTACACAGCCGCAAAAAGGAGAATTATGAATCAAGTAAAATTGAGCTGAATAAAAATACAGGTATGTGGTAACTGATTCCTATACTTTTTCTTTCCAAAAAAAAAAAAAAAAAAACTGTATAACATGAGCTGTAATTTGAGTGTTTCTAAATGTGTCCACAGAGCCACCCTATGAAACTCTAAATGAGAGGACGCAGCAGACAACAGACAGCGGTGTGACGAGGGTTACAAAATTCTAAAGCAAAAACCTTTGTTTTTTGGCAATGATTTGCTGTCAAGATTTTTTTTTTAAAATATATTTATTCATTTTAAATGTCTTGGATTATGTGAAGTAACTGGCAAAACTGTTAATATTTTACATGCTACAGTAACTTATCTGATTTGGGCAATGAGTGCAATTTTCAAATGTCTTTGATGTAAAACAAATTATATTTTCTTCTGAAAATATTTCCTGTGCTTTATTTTGAAATAAAGTTACCAAGACGGTTTATGCCCTGGCTGCTTTTATTTAACTTGTTCAAGTGCAACAATCCAATAACCAACAACAAACATTTCCACCGACTCTGAACACTTTTGTTAACACTTTAAACAGCGTACTTAGAGGCGTACAAAATCATAAAGGTGCAAAGCAGCAGTTCATACAAGAAAAAAAAAAGTAAAAATGGCCTTGCTTGGCCAGCTATCTAAATGATTGAATTCCACAAGGACTTTCCTCCAGAAAAGCTTCTTGGTGGGTCTTGGCAAAGTCCAAACAAACAATACAAGCACAATACTCAACAGATATTGCCTCAACAGCTCTCAAACCTTTTACATAACTTCTAACCTCTAGCTATTTATACAGACTGGGAGTAAATCCAGCGGTTAGAGTTATCAATTGACAATTGTTCTGTGTTTTGCCTTGTGAAGTGAAAAAAAAGAATCCAAATGTTTTTGAAGTCTTGAGTTTTTGAACCATGCTGCTCAGGAAAACATAAGATCCAGCCACTAGTCCTTTGAACATTTCTTCTTATTCCTCCAAAAAACAAGTTATAAAAAATTAAAGTGCTTCCCAAAAAAATAAACATGATAGTCCAAATCTTTTTGTTCTGCAAGAAATTCGAATTGTGCCAAGCAACTTTTCTTCACAAGTTTTCAATGTAAAACAATAACTGACCAAGAAGCAAAAATGGAAATTACCAGTGAAATGAACTGAGAATTTGAAAAATAAAATACATCACAGTGTTTATATTAAAACGTATATTATTATCTACATCCACAATACGGTTTTGGGTCATTGTTGCATTTATCTGTCTAAACATTTCGAAAAAAAAAAAAATGAAACATTCAAGATCCCATATTCAAACACAATATAAAACTGTGTGCAACATTCCACATTGAAGGAAAAGGTTTTTCAGTCCCAAGGATTACTCAGTAGTCCTCACATGTGCACAGAAATGTAAACATTGATAAAATAAATCAATCGTAACCCCATTAAATGGCACAATGGGGTGATGCTTTACGTCAGTTGATTATTGATTATCGCTACAGCCTGAGGGGTTGTACATATCAAGCTCTCTGTGAAAGTCTGATGTTCAGTGTAAATGCATAGAAATCAATACTACTGTATGACCAGCATCTGCCCTGATGCTTACCGGGAATTTGTTCCCAGATGTCTAAAGATAATTATGAAGCAAAAGAAAAATAATCCTGCATTTTTGAGAACACACACTGCAGTAGGAATGTGACAGCATTTCCAAAGCCATGAAGGGAGGAGCAGAAATAAAATGGCATCCGCCAATAACACAAGCTCCACCTTCAGGAACTAGACGTGACTTGATTTGGTATTGAAAGGTTGTCTGTGATTACATGGGAAACTTGTGTAAGTGAAACAGCTTTATGAACTGGAGTGTTAATATTAGGTCAATAAAATAATTTGATGAATAATAACAACAATAATTTAACAACACGCACACAACATCAGTGAAATGGAGGGCAGCACTGCAATTACAATGCAGGGGGCAATAAATGCCAGACCAAAAACATTCCAGTGTACACGACTATTAATTAAAATTTAAAAAACCTTCTGATTGCTCACAGGCACAACATTGCAAACATCTTTCAAGTAATAAAGAAAAACAATAAAAGCACTTACGAAAATGAATTAAATATAGGAAGGGAAATGTTGGCAGTATTGACAAATGAAATGTAAAGACATTCAAAAAATCTATTCTATAGTAAGTAAACAAAGGAAAACATGAATTTTGCAAAGGCCCAGATGAAATCTGCTGAATTCTTCATTTTTTTGCACTGATTTTGAGAGACAAATCTACAGAATAGATTTAAACATAACTAAATGTGTTTAATAGACTGCTAGACTCATTTGGAGCTGAAAACATTACTAAATTAGCCAAACTATTAGGCATAGTTCACCCCAAAATGAAAATTATGTCATTAATTACCCACACTCATGTCTCTCCAGACCCATAAGACCTTTGCTTATCTTCAGAACACAAATTAATATATTTTTGATGAAATCCAAGAGCTTTCTGACCTTGCATAGACAGCAACAACACTGACACAAGGCCCAGAAAGGTAGTAAGGACATCAATAAAATTGATCATGTGACATCAGTGGTTCAACCTTAATTTTATGAAGCTATGAGAATACTTTTTGTGTGCAAAGACAACAAAAATAACTTTATTTAACAAATTCTTCTCTTCCGTATCAGTCTTCAACAGAGTGAACAGAGTAAAACGACGCAAGCGTTTGGTGCTGCTGGCGTAGGAACCAGCGTTTTGATGTAGAACCTGGATGCAATTGTTGAATGAAATTGTTGAATAAAGTCGTTATTTTATTTTTTTGTTTTTTTTTTGCACAAAAAGTATTCACAAAGCTTCGTAAAATTAAGGTTGAACCACTGATGTCACATGGACTATTTTAACAATGTCCTTACTACCTTCCTGGGCCTTGAATGTGTAAGTTGCGTTGCTGTCTATGCAGGGTCAGAGAGCTCTTGTATTTCATCCAAAATACCTTAATTTGTGTTCTGAAGATGAATGAAGATATTATGGGTTTGGATAGACATGAGTAAATAATGGCAGAATTTTCATTTTTGGGTGAACTATCCCTTTAAATAAACTAGAATTCATGGGGACAATCCTGTGGAGAACGAATTTGGTCAGAAAGATTTCTGAGCACAGATTCCATGTGGGTCTGGGAAGGACTAACCATAACCATTCATTCTCCCTTTGAACAGCCATCAATACAATATTTTAACTTGTATGTAACACAAGTTTCAGAACTTCCAGTGAAATATCCTACAGATAAACAATAAAAAAAAAACTGTGTTTATGCTTTCTTTGCATTCCTTCTGTCGAAATTGTCAAAAACAGTAGCTGCATGTAAATTGCATTGAAATTATTTAAAATAATCGTACTGTACAGCGTGTAAACAATGAATGCTGGTAAAACAAAAACAAAATAAATACATATTGAACTGAAATGGACAGACATTAAACCACTTTTTCAATTCACACTACTTCATGACACAAGGTTCTTTCCTCAAGTTCAAAAATATCCCTACTTCCTCTCCATGTGTGTGTATATATATGTGTGCATTTAGGTGTGTGAATCCAGTACCAGCACCTTGCACTCTCGCTTGGCAATTTTGTCAAGTGACAAGATGTTCCTGTCTGGAGGGAGGTACAGCGGTCGACCAACAGGAGAGCCTACGGGAGGGGTGATGGCCCTGCGCTCCATAACACTGCCTGTCCTGTAAGACGCAAACAAACATGAACGTAGACATTAGCCGGGTTTCAATCCAAAATTGCGAATTTAACTTGGGTGCAAATTATCGCATAAAACAAAACCGTCACTTCGTGATAAACTGGCACAAAATATCACTAAGAAAAGTAGGAGAAGCCACTGAATATAATCTTTTTCAGATATAATAAATTACTTGGGCCTCAGAGAGAGCAGACAAAACACAATAACTGTGTTCACTGCTTATGGAGGCAGATGCCAGCTGTTTCTGAACGCAGTTTTGTAAGACAGTTCTGGGAGGCAATTATATAGACATACTTTTATTTATCATATCATTATTTTATTTCAGAATGACCATAATAACATTTCAGATGCTGTGCAATAAGATCGGTCCAATGGTTAGTCAAGTTATCCAGTCCCATAATGCAGTCACATGACTTTTTTGCCGCACATGCAGGAATTTATTTGCAAAATGCGCATCCATCTCCCATTATTTGCATTAACCCTTTTTCGTTTCTGATGCGATACTTTAAAATATGCATAAAAACAGTGTGATGTAAACATAGCTGTTCTTGTAGAATTGTACCATTTTTAGGACATGTTTGTCTAAGTGTGTGTGTGTGTGTGTGTGTGTGTGTGTGTGTGCACGTTTAATGTTATACCTTGTGAGGTGAAACTTAGATGGTTGCTGGTGAGAAAAGGACTGAGAGCGGCCCAGACTGAGACTGGCCTGATGTCGGTCCAGAATATCTCTGACCGCTGGACTCGACGGACTGTTCTTGCGGGACAAAGGACGGGCATCAGGGGGAGGGTTGGACACGGACGCTGTGAACTGTAGCTTCAGTTTCATGTGCTGACTCAACTAAAAACAGAGAAGACAGAATAGCGGATACTGAGGTGTGCAGATCCAGTAATGTAACTCATTGGTTTTGTTAAAGGAAGTGAAATCGAATACTGAATTGCTCACATGTCACACACACAGTGACTCTTTACCTCAAAAAGACCTGCTCGGAGTATCTGGAAAGCCACACTAACAGAAAGCGTACTGCCTTTTCGACAGTAACCCAGGTTACTGAGAGGAGAATGACACACTACTGCATTCACTGCAGGATCCTCTTTCTGTCCACGACCTGGGAAGAAAGAAGGACCAAAAAATATAAACGCATACAGTAGAAAACAACTTTTTAGTCATGATCAAGCAGATACAGACACAGTAAGATGTGATGGTCATGCAAGAGATGCAGGTTCTAATCTGACCCTGGTTATTTCCTAATCTTTACCTCACCAACATTTCCTGTTCTCTCTGTACTCTCCTTATCAATGAAACCGCAAAACACCCTAAAAAATTAAAACACAGAAACAAATAAACATAAAAAGAAGGCTAAAGCTACAACAACCTTAAAGGGTTAGTTCACCCAAAAAGGAAATTTAGCCCATTATTTACTTAACCTCAAGGCATTCTAGGTGTATATGACTTCCTTCTTTTAGACGAATGCAATTGGCGTAAAAATTGTTCTGGCTCTTCTAAGCTTTATAATGGCAGTGGGCGGGTGTTTCTCTTCAACAGTCCAAAACAAGTCTGATAAAGTACATCCATCCATGATAAAAAGTGTCTCACATAGCTCCAGGGGGTGAATAAAGGCCTCCTGTAGCGAATCCATGCGTTTTTGTAATATTTAAAACGTATTAATCAATTTTTCTTACAAAAACACATCAGTTCACTACAAGAGGCCTTTATTCACTCCCCGGAGCCACGTGAGGCACTTTTTATAATAGATGAATGCAATTAATCAGACTTTATTTGCACTGTTGAAAAGAAACACCCGCCCGTTGCCATTATAAAGCTTGTAGAAGCCAAAACATTTTTTAAATATAATTCCGATTGCATTCGTCTGAAAGCAAGAAGTCATATACACCTAGGATGCTTTGACGGTGAGTAAATAATGGGCTAATTTTCATTTTTGGGTGAAGTAACCCTTTAAACCTTCATTTCAACTAAAACAACAACATAAAATAAAATGCGAATGAGTTGTCCATCTGCAATGCAGTCAATATGCAGTCTGGATTCTTTTACTCATAAGTGTGTGATGTGGTCAGCCTGACATTAGCTCATCTGACATTACACATACACAGCTGCAGCCTCAAACTCTGTTATCTACATCTACAAGTATGAACCACGCCCTTTATGAGCAAATAGCATTCAGCAATCTTCGCCTTTGCTCTCAACTTTGCTTTTATCAGGCCAGTCTCTGATAGTGTGGCAACACTTTTTTTCCGTGGCTGCTTTTTCTCAACTCCACAAACAACACTTTAATTTATTGTCAATCTCGCATTGCTTAACAGCCCCCCCCCCCCACCCCCACCCCTTTTGTTGAACCCTTGACACTTTTTAGACGATCCAAGAAGTCTCTCTCCTCCCTCTTCAAACCAGTATTGTTATTGTTTATGAATAAAACTATTAAAAATTGCTTTAGGTAATTGAAATAACGATTAAAGGGAATATAAATAGAATAAGAAATACTAGAAGATAAACTTGGAACTGAAAAAGCAAAACTGAAATAAAATAAATTAAAACTAATAAGAAATCTTTGGAAGTTTTGTTTCCTACAGTAGACGGCTACAAATGATTTAGTGATTGAATAAGCTGTCCATATGAATCCATTCTGAATGACAAACCATTTCAGACATTTGTGAAACATAAGAGAAATTGGTTCTTGGGTTGGTATATGATAATATATTAATGTAATAGTTCACCTAAAAATGAAAATTCTGTCATTAAAAAAAAAAAGGAAGACTAGACAAAATATTGCACATCATCCTCTCTGTCGAAATCTTCAGACAGGTTTACAAAGACTGTTTTATGTACAGTGTGTGCGTCTTCTTCTGCTTGTTAACAAGGCGCAGCACATCCAGCTTCTACAGCAGCACCACACGCAAGTGTCGTGGGACTCTTGTGAACGCACGTCGAAGACTAACACTGAAGAGAAGAAATTTTTGAATAACATCGTTTTTGTTTTCACTGCGCACAAAAAGTATTCTTGTAGCTTCATAAAATTATGGTTCAACCACTGATGTCACATGGACTGTTTTAACAATGTCCTTACCACCTTTCTGGGCCTTGAACATGGTAGTTGCACTTGCATTGTTGTCTATGCAGGTTCAGGATTTCACCAAAATATCTTAATTTGTGTTCCGAAGGTCAACAAAGGTCTTACAGGTTTGGAACGACATGAAGGTGAGTAATTGTTGACAGAATTTTCATTTTTAGGTGAACTCACACTACTCAATTCAATCACCATGCAACTCAATGTATCTATCTGATCTTAAACTTAAGCCACTTGTTTTTATTATTTTAGCCGTCCCCACCTTCAGGTGTCCAGACTAGTCGGACTGCCAGAAAGTCTTGCAAGTTGTTGAGGAGGGTATATCGCACCCGGAAATGCTCGCGAGCCTTGACCGCACTGGGACAGCTGGCGGTCATAATGAAGCGCGGCCGGTCCAGTCTCACACTAGGGAGACTATAGTGAGTGTAGATAGAATTGGTAAAGGGCAGTTTAGAAGTGGACCACTGTAAGACTGCAACTAATGGCACCTCTAGTCCCTGCAGCAAAAAAGAAACATGACTTTTCATTAATAGTCAACATTCGCTAATAAGTTTTAAATAACTGTCTGTGGGCTACATATTTGTAGCCAGTTATCACACAAAATATCCTGATGGCCCACCTCGTTTGAATCATCTTGTGGCTGGTTATTGAGCTGCAGCTGGAAGAGAAAGTTCTGCTCCTCTAGAGCACTGAGCATGCTGGGAAGGTGACTAGATTCGCTGTCCATTCTATAAAATGATGCCATGGCAACTTCTCCTGACTGATGACTAAAGCAGATAAAGATTGAGATAAATATTACAACAAACTCTCTCAGATGCATTTGGCAAGGTTAAAATGGATGAAATATCAAAACATTCAAAAGCAAAAACTGTAATTTATTATTAATGAAGGGTACATTTAAAAACATCAAAGCATGGGCAAAAAATCCTTGTGCATGACTGTATTTTCCATGTGAGCCATCACAGATTTGCATTTTCTCAAGGAAATAGCAGTGGTATTTCAAAAAGAGTCTCACACAAGGTTTGTTTTTGGGCTTTGGTTCTATATTCAAAAAAAATTGTGTCAATAAATGGTTGAATATATTTCAGGAAAAGTTACTTTTTAAATGTTGAACTCTCATTCTATAACTTTTCAAACTTTAAAGGATTAGTTCACTTTCCAGAATAAAAATGACCTGATAATTTACTCATCCCCATGTCATCCAAGATGTTCATGTCTTTCTTTCTTCAGTCGAAAAGAAGTTAAGGTTTTTGAGGTAAACATTCCAGGATTTTTCTTCATATAGTAGACTTCAATGGGGATCAACGAGTTAAAGGTTTAAATTGCAGCTTCAATGCAGCTTTAAAGGGCTCTACACGCCGAGGAAGAAGGATCTTATCTAGTGAAACGATTGGTCATTTTCTTAAAAAAAAAATAATAACTTGACTTCACGCATTATGTAGTCACACTGAAAAGCCACGTGTGACGTAGATGGAAGTACCGACCCAGAGTGAGTGAGTGTGCAAAGTCAGTCAAATGCCCTTTATAAAAAAGGTAAAACAACGATGACGGACGATTTTGAATTTGCAGGAGAAAATGAGACCTTACCCTATCTTTTTTTTTAACCAAAGTACACAAAAAACACACATTGCAAAGCATTTGTGATTAAAAAGGTTATAAATTTGTATTTTTGTTTTAGAAAATAAATAATTTCGCTAAATGAGACCTTTATTCCTCAGCTGGGATCGTGTAGAGCCCTTTTGTAGCTGCAATTTGGACCTTCAACCCGCTGATCCCTATTGAAGTTCACTATATGGAGAAAAATCCTGGAATGTTTTCCTCAAAAACCTTAATTGATTTTCAACTGAAGAAAAAAAAGGCATGAACATCTTGGATGACACGGGGTGAGTAAATTGTCAGGAATTTTTTTATTCTGGAAGTGAACTAACCCTTTAATCCAAAATTTCATAAGAAAATGATGATGTTTGCAAGTTAATAGATAGCCAATAAGTAAACCAATATATCTTGTGTTATCAACAAAACAATGTTTGAACATTGAAGTGTTTCAAGCTGAATACACACCAGATGTTTCATAATTAGGGACAGGAATTTATAACAATAATCATAATGTTTGAGGATTACACTGACAGGTGTGCGAGGTCACACAATGTTTTCTCTTACCAAACATTATCCACCAGCAGCACAGAGCCATCTGGCATCATGGGTAAGTACGAAGCATTGAAGTTGGGAAGGATTTTGACGTCTCTCACACACACTTCCTCTTGAGAACTCCCGTTTAACACTGAAACAGTCAGATGTTCAAACATACATAAACAGGACGTCTATCACACAGATACAGGAAACCACAAAATAAGTGACAGCGCATACACTACAGCACTACAGCCTACTTCTAGCACAAAATATGTTGACTGATGTGCTTACACTATAGCAGTGGGGGCTTTGTTTGGGGCTTTCTAGCCACGAAGCAGCTGAATCAAACTGAACCATGTACAAGCTCTATGTTTTCCCATAAATGCATTAAAAAAAAGTTTAACTCAGATAATTGAGATTTAAAGACAGGACAGCCTAATAAACCCATACAAACATATCCAAGCATCCTTCCTTGACACCTGGGTAGATAGATATGGGAATAATTATATCTGTAATGAGGTATAAATGTTTTTCTTCACTCTCTTACATTAGGACCATTAAGGACCTACAGTCAAACCAAAAATTACTCAGACACCAGATATAATTTTAGTGGGTGCAGGACACTATAGTTAATTTATGTAAGTGAGGATAGCAAAATAAACTGTGACATATTATACCAAAAAAAAGTTATACAGTAGACTACCAGTAAAAATGACCAAATTTGGGACCAAAAATTTGACATCTTGACCTGTCCATGTTTTTATACATACCTTTCTATCAAAGTTATCTGACATTATCAAAATTTATTTGTTCTGACACAGTTTAACTTAAATTCTCTTAACTCTTAAATTCTTGTCATATTTTATTATTGTTTTCTAAACTAGTGAATAAACTGTGATAATGTGAGACATTTTGAAGGAGTCTAAATACATTTTGGTTTGACTATTATATCAGAATCAGAAGATAGACACTTATAGTTATGGAAAAGTTTTGAAACAGATTTTAGGACAATGAGAATTACAGTTACGTTAATAATTAAAACACCTGCATGTCATGAACAATATACATTTTAAAAGTTTGGGGTTAGTAATATTTGTAATGTTTTTGAAAAAGTCTTATATGCTTACCAAGTCTACAGTCGTGGCCAAAAGTTGAGAATGACACAAATATTAGTTTTCACAAAGTTTGCTAAAATGCTTTTAGATCTTTGTTTCAGTTGTTTCAGTGATGTACTGAACTATAATTACACTTCTGCAATTCATACGTTTAAAAGGCTTTTACCGACAATAACATGACATTTATGCAAAGAGTCAGTATTTGCAGTGTTGGCCCTTCTTTTTCAGGACCTCTGCAATTCGACTGGGCATGCTCTCAATCAACTTCTGGGCCAAATCCTGACTGATAGCAACCCATTCTTTCATAATCACTTCTTGGAGTTTGTCAGAATTAGTGGGTTTTTGTTTGTCCACCCGCCTCTTGAGGATTGACCACAAGTTCTCAATGGGATTAAGATCTGGGGAGTTCCAGGCCATGGACCCAAAATTTCAACGTTTTGGTCCCCGAGCCACTTAGTTATCACTTTTGCCTTATGGCACGGTGCTCCATCGTGCTGGAAAATGCATTGTTCTTCACCAAACTGTTGTTGGATTGTTGGAAGAAGTTGCTGTTGGAGGGTGTTTTGGTACCATTCTTTATTCATGGCTGTGTTTTTGGGCAAAATTGTGAGTGAGCCTACTCCCTTGGATGAGAAGCAACCCCACACATGAATGGTCTCAGGATGCTTTACTGTTGGCATGACACAGGACTGATGGTAGCGCTCACCTTTTCTTCTCCGGACAAGCCTTTTTCCAGATGCCCCAAACAATCGGAAAGAGGCTTAATCTGAAAATATGACTTTGCCCCAGTCCTCAGCAGTCCATTCGCCATACTTTTTGCAGAAGATCAATCTGTCCCTGATGTTTTTTTTGGAGAGAAGTGGCTTCTTTGCTGCCCTTCTTGACACCAGGCCATCTTCCAAAAGTCTTGGCCTCACTGTGCGTGCAGATCATAGACTGTAAAAAAGATGGACAACGCGTTTCCGCTTCTTTCCACTATAGAAAAGTGAAGCCAAAACAGCTCAATATGGCCGCTACCATCTTGGGGGAAGTTACGTCATTTGGAGCCAGAGCATGCGCAGTAGAGGTTCGTTTGGAGCCAGAGCATGCGCAGTAGTGTCGTGAGGCGGAGCCGCGGTGTCAAAGTCCCGCCCAAACTCCCACAGACCCAATCGCACGATCACAATCATGACACCACACCCCGTTTTTATAGCATCAAATAACTACTTAAAAGCAAACTTATTAGAAAAACGAACACCTGAGCATGAATCAGCATTATAAGAACTACCTCACACGATGGAAATCACCTTTGGAAAAAAATTATTTGCCGTGTAATTCGATTATTTAGTTTGGCTCACGTCCCATTAGATTACATGGAGAGGGCGGGGTTTATGACCTATACTGCAGCCAGCCACCGGGGGGCGATCGAAAACTTTTGGCTTCACTTTTCAGGACACCTACGGCACGCTTGGTGCAGATGCGCTCACACCTGCCTGCTGCCATTCCTGAGCAAGCTCTGCACTGGTGGCACTCCGATCCCGCAGCTGAATCCTCTTTAGGAGACGATCCTGGCGCTTGCTGGACTTTCTTGGACGCCCTGAAGCCTTCTTAACAAGAATTGAACCTCTTTCCTTGAATTTCTTGATGATCCTATAAATTGGTGATTTAGATGCAATCTTAGTAGCCACAATATCCTTGCCTGTGAAGGCATTTTTATGCAACGCAATGATGACTGCACGCGTTTCTTTGCAGGTCACCATGGTTAACAATGGAAAAACAATGATTTCAAGCATCACCCTCCTTTTAACATGTCAAGTCTGCTATTCTAACCCTTTCTTAACAAGACGATTACTGAAATGATCTCAGCAGGTCCTTTAATGACAGCAATGAAATGCAGTGGAAAGGTTTTTTTTGGGATTAAGTTAATTTTCATGGCAAAGAAGGACTATGCAATTCATCTGATACTCTTCATAACATTCTGGAGTATATGCAAATTGCTATTATAAAAACTTCAGCAGCAACTTTTCCAATTTCCAATATTTATGTAATTCTCAAAACTTCTGGCCACGACTGTATGTTTATTTGTTAAAAAAATCAGTAAAACAACAATATTGTGAGATATTACTACAATTTGTCATGTCTGGTTTCTATTTAAAAATATTTTTAAATTAAACTTATTCTTGTAATGGCAAAGGTGATTTTTTTTAGCAGCCATTACTCCAGTCTTCAGTGTCACATGATCTCTCAGAAATAATTCTGATATGCTGATATGGTGCTCAAATATCATTGCTCATCAGTTTTGAAAACAGCTGAGCAGCTTAATATTTTTCTGGAAACCATGATACATTGCCACCCCCCAGGATTCTTTGATCAATAGAGGCTTTAAAAGAGCAACATTATAAATGTCTGCACTGTCATTTTTGATCAGTTTAATGCATCCTTGCTGAAAAAAAAAATATTACTGCTTTAAGAAAACCTTAATGACCCCAAATTTTGAACAGTAGTGTATATACATCATTTGTGCTTATAAAATGTGTAGAAGAGGTAGAAATAAGGCTGACATTACCTTTCAGGACAGTTAAGTGTCTCCCTGAGACTGTCATTTGTTGACACTTTACAGTCGGAGGGGGCAGGACGTTAAGTGTGGTGCTGACTATTAGCAAGCAAGAGAAAACAAGACCAATTTAAAACAACTTCCTAAACAGCATAGGTTTCTTAAAAGTTTAACAGTACAAAGTAGGGATGTAACAATATCACAATCTCACAATGCGATACAATATTGATATTATACTGATATTTTAAAAAAGGACAAATTAAGACTTGGGGGAAAAAATAAAAATTTTGTACATTTTCAAGTTATATTTTGCTATCTAATGCACTTCAAAATGAAGAGCTCCAACCTATGTTCTTAACTAAGAAAACGTAAGTCCAAAAAAAGTCAGTGAATTGACTTGTACCTGAACTTTAAATGGGACTTAACCCTATTTTAGTTGTGATATACTGTCTCAGTCTAAATTACATTCAAACTGGTGTTTTAGGAAGTCAAACAGATTAGAATGTAATAACAACAATTTATATTATTGTTACTCTTATGACAGTTATGGCCATATATATATTGTAAAACAACTGCACTATAAAATAACTACAGTAGGGAAATTACAATATTTCTTTCCTAATTTCTACATTTCAAAGAGATATTTAGAATTTGGATAGCATTTAAACCATTTAAACTAATTGTCAGCAATTCATACTGCACTTTTAAGCTTTTATTTTGACAAAAATGACAGTAGAGCTTTTATTTTGAAGGAAAACTCCAGCTTCAGTGAAAACAGGCATACAAAAACACGTCTCACTACAAATCTAGTGAAACGCTGTAATCATCTGCCACAAAAATAAAGCTGGTGGCCGCTGTGTTCTCAAATGTGCACTAAACTTACAGCGAATGCAATAAACAAGTTCACTGCATTCATTGTGAACTGAGCCGTTCTGAGGCGCGGAAAACACCGGATCAAGAGCTGATCGTCTGAACGAACTGTGAGCTTCATTTTAAAACGCGCAGTGAAAACAGACTTGAAGTAATTGAGCCATATTGTGCTTTCGGTTTTAGTTCGTTTAACAGACTGTGCCACAGCACAATGGCCCAAAAGACAACTTTAAAAACCTTTTTATGTTAGAATAAAAAGTTTAATCATATAATTAAAACTACACTTTTTGCCCAGAAGACCTATTGTTTTGATATCGTGACTATGACAATATCGAGACTACTATTGCGAAACCACAATATTGCTAATACCGTTACATCCCTAGTACAAAGGCTTTCTGAAATACATGACATTTCAAAACTGCAAGTGACACAGTGGGAAATACTAAAATCTAAAAACATGACACTGGCAGCAAAAAAAGAAACAGAGAGAAGAAATACTGAAGGGAAGGCAATTGCAATGAAGTGACGAACAAAAAATGATCCCTGAGGTGATAAAAAACCCATCAATGACATCATGCAGCATTGTGATGAAGGAAGCAAGCGCTCACCCTGCGCTTTGAAGGTGTTTAGATCCTGGCGGAATGTTTGGCAGGGGCTCTTTTGCTGGAGGATGCTGAGGTAGCCATGTTCTTGGATCTCAGCTTTCTCCTCTTCTTGCTTCCACACAGTCACAATTATCTGCATTGAGGTAACACACATAGTCAGAGGTGCGAGCAGCAACACATGCAAAGTAATGTGACAAAATGTGATCACTGGTGTTTGATTTTATCTACCATCTATCTCTTGCACACACACTCACACTGTTTCCTATTAGGACCACAAACATGTATCAGCAACACATCAGTCTGAAAGAAATACGTTTCTTCCTGTTCTATTCATACCGATACCACAATATCAGCTGAAAATACACAACCATATGCATGAATGCAAGAACACAAAAACACACATTCATCAGTCATACCTTCACTTTCAGAGTGTTGACAGGGAGCTTATCCAGGGACACAGTCAGGGGGAAGATGACCTCGTCGCTTAAAACAACTGGCTCATCCACAGGAGACTGAAAAAACATAAAGTAAATACTTCAAGGTGAGACATGGGACAAGTTAAGACAGTATTTATAGTATATGTGTAGACTAGAGCAGGGTTTCTCAAACCCCTGAGGGTCCATGAAGGAAACTTCAAAGGGATCGTAAGTTTTTAAAGCACTGTTTTCATGTGAACAGATTGTGATCTGGTGTATTCGGCATCTAGTTTCTCATTTCACAGTAAATGCAGCAAACTCAATCTCTGCATGTGCTGCGAGTTTACCGTTTTTTTTTTTCAGTCACTTTGGCAAATTTTGTCTAAACAGTATTAACACTGTATAAACTGTCTGTTAGTGCATTTGTCATAACTGTTTGCTGGAACATCACAACTCTATTGCATGTCTGAAAAAAGTAGTAACTCACCCAAAATGTTTAATGCACGCTTCAGAACTAGTTATTGTGTCAGTGACTTGGCCAATGCCACCAAAGCAGATGCAATTTGCACAAATCAATAAAAAAAGTCAAATCAGATGTGAACAAAAAACTAATTGTTTAGACATCTTATTTCTTTGAGAAAAACAACCCTACTTCAATAATTGAACCAAAGCGATTGAGAATAACTGTAATGTTTATTTAGGAACACGGTTCACTTTATTTACACATTCGCATGATTTTTAATATTTTTGTGGGCAGATGTTTACAGCATTTAGCCAAAATAAATACTTGAGGATTTAAAAATGTTTATAGTTTGAATTTTAAGAATTTAAGACATAAATATTAGCCTTTTGGGGTAAAATAAAATGATTAAATAAAAAATATATATTTTACAGTACAATTATAATTTGTAAAATACTTCTGTTTTCATTTTTGTAATTAGAGTTAATACATAATTAGTGCTGGGCAACAATTATTCACAATTAATTGCATCCAAAATAAAAGTTTTTGTGTACATAATATATGGCTGTGTACTGTGTATATTTATTACGTACATATAAATACACACACATGCATGTATATATTTAAAAAAATATGTTATGTTTACATATTAAATATATTTATATATAGAAATATATTAATATAAATATATACATGTAAATACATATTTTCCTATATTTATTATACATAATAAATAGAGCTGCTTTGAAACAATCTGTATTGTATAAAGCTCTATATAAATAAATGCGACTACTTGATCTGTTGATTATGTCATGCAACCGTTAACTGACATCAAAGAACATGTAATGTGTTGTTATATTACTGAAAATATATTACTTCCAAGTTTAAGAACGTCTAGTGTAGAATAACTGTGGGTTCTTGTACTTGAAAAACAATATAGCCATATAACCTTGGCCTACAGATTAAGTATCATAGCTCAATGTCTGACTTCTGAAAATGCACTGGTGCATTTAAAAAGATTTGCACAACTGGGTGTGTGACTAGCAAGAAAGCAGTGCAAATAGCGACTAAGCCCTCACAAGGTGGGTTGTACCTCTGTTTAAAAAAATTTATCACCTTGTTTTTTTAAATGGGACCTTGGTGGGGTGTCACAGTTTTGTTGTGTGTTAAGAATTTGTCCTAAAACTTTGATTGAAACTCTTGACTTGATTACAATGACCCTATTTCATTCTCCAGATGTCACCAACAATCTGCAGATGTTATTCATCTCTTAAATAGTCTAGTTTCTGTATTCTGGCCAGGGGGTATACAGACATTTGAGAGGCTATGAGGAGCAAGCAAGTCCAACTTCTAAGGAAAATACTGAAAAGAAGTCCCTAAAAACTCTCAGGGTTCAAGTGACTTGGGATTAAACCTCTCTTGGTATCAAAATCAACTCACCATTTCAATCTAAAAATGGCAGAATGCTGTGTAAAGACCTCAAGGTAAATGTTTCTATTTTTACATTTAACTTTCATGGTCGATATACGTAAATAAAAAGCTGATGCTCAACAATCTGTAGAGAAGGTTCAAATAATAAAAAATCCACATTTTTAACTTCAGGAAAAATGTTGAAGGCCTTAAAGAAATAAGAAATAACTCAAGTCTATGTTTGTTGAATGAGTGTTGCACTTTTCTTATGAAGTCTGAAATGATATATAGGAATTATATGAATTTAATTTTCATGCCCTTTAAAAAATTTCAAGTTTTACATTTGTGACCCTGAACTACAAAATCCGTCATAAGGGTTCTTTTTTTTATTTATTGAGATTTATACATCATCTGAAAGCTGAATAAATAAGCTTTCGATTCATGTATGTTTGATAAGACAATATTTAGCCGAGACACAACTATTTGAAAAAAATCTAAATTTTGAGAAAATCGCCTTTTAAGTTGTCCAAATGAATTTCTTAGCAATGCAAATTACTAATCAAAAATTTATATTTTTATATATTTACTGTAGGAAGTTGACAAAATATCTTCATGAAACATGATCATACTTAAAATTGATTTTTGGCATAAAAGAAAAATCAACAATTTTGACCCATACAATGTATATTTGGCTATTGCTACAAATATACCAGCGGGACTGGTTTTGTGGTCCAGGGTCACATTTACTTCAGTTTTTACTTTAGCTTATCTGTACAGACACATGCTGAGTAACTTTTGATTGCTTCACACTAAAGCTGATTATTTATCTTCTGTCTAGTTCTTTTTTTTTTCCGGTCTGTTCTTTTTCATCTAATACTACGCATATCAATATATAGGACATCATTTGGTGTCCACATTGCATCACCTCATCTGAAGCCCTCCTATGAAATCAAAAGCTTCTATAGATGTTTAAAGTCTTCATCTTGTGTGACTTTATATTCTATTATTTAATGATATTTCTCAGTCTCAATCTTTTCTTTTTGCATAAAATATTTTTTAGTTAACAAAACATTACTGAGTGCACCTGTATGGGTTAAAGCCAGAATACTAAAACAGGAAGTCCTTTCCAGTACTATGACTATCCTCAATTGTAAACTGAAAAGGACTGTGTTCTGTCTGGTTGCCAGCTATAAGACAAGGCAAACACGTCTCTCAAACAGTACAGAACAGGAAATATCAACACTTCCGTGTTCTTATAGAGCATCAAATGTATTTGCATGCATAGCAGTGAACTTTAACTGTACAACGAACAGCTATTCTCCAGTAGACTGCAGTGTTTGTTTAAGCACCTGTACAGGAGCCTTGCGGAATTCCCTCACGCCGTTGCCGGGGTTGTTGTGAATAAGCAGCGGCTTGCATTCCCTAAAGCCCCGGTACCTCGGGCCCCCTCTACCTGCGCAGCCCACCTCCGCAGCATCATCATCGTCCGTATCCTCCACACACTCGTCTCCGCTGCTGTGGTAGTCGTGATACAGAGGCTGCGTCCGCTGTCGGTTGTCGCCGGGGCTAACGCTGGCCACGGCGCAGAGAGAGCCGGCCAGCTCCCTCCAAGAGCGACTGCTGTGATGCTCCGAGCCGCTGCCATCAGCTGCCGCAGTGCCGGTCGATCCTGACACCGACGCGACGTTCTGAGAGCGCAAAACCAGCAGAAAGCGCACGGTTTCGCCGAGATAAAGGTGACTGCGACGCGGAAGCGTGCGGTATTTAGCCGGGTCCGACAGGTCTGAGATGGGGACGGCCGGGAAATACATAAAGTACTCGCATTGCGATTCCATCATTAACACCATGACCATCACAGCGCACTACAAGCAGACAGCGAAGGTATCCGGTTAGCCTGAGCAGCCTACAAATAACACTCGCATTCAAAAAAAAATATTTCCAAATTAAACAAGGCCGTTTTACCTTTCACCTCACTTAATATCACGGTTTTCCAGATTGAAGAAAAATTACATTCATCCTATTTTGTCCCATTTCGGTTGGCTGCCAGTTGACGTATACAATACATTCAAGTGCGCTATATGACAGGCTTGCTGATCGAGTTAAGATGGAGTAGAGCGGGATAATAACCAGGCATGAATAGTAGCTCGTCGATAAAGGTAAACAATGGTTCAGCCACAATTTTAGACCATTTTTCGATTAATTGTTATAACTGGTATATTTAATTAATTTATTTGTATTGATAGTCAGTTTTCAATTATTATTTTCAACAAAATAACATGTAATTTTGTATATGTGTATGTTTCCACATGTGGAAAAGTCCAGTGTTTTGACGCTGCTATGTATATAATGTCTAAATTTAAATGAACTCCCATTATGGGTAATTATTTAATTAGGACTAATTGTCTGAACTAATTATCAGTTTTTGAAGATTATTAATTTGGTAAAATCGTTAAACCTGTGCTTTTGTTAAAAAAATTGTTAAGCTTTAGATTTGAGACTTCATCCCTGGTGAAAAAAAAAAAAAACAGCTAAAACCAGCCTAGGCTGGTTGGCTGGTTTTAGCTGGTCATAGCTGGAAGGCAGGCTGGTTTTAGAGGGGTTTTGTCCACTTTTCCAGGCTGGTCAGGCTGGTCTTAGCTGGTCAGGCTGGGAAACCACCAGCTAAAACCAGCCTGACCAGCCTTACCAGCCTGGGAGACCAGCTAAGACCAGCCAACCAGCCTAGGCTGGTATTAGCTGTTTTTTTTCAGCAGGGATGACATCCACTGTTTATGCATTTTGTTTCCATTAGAAGTCATTAAATGCTTCTACATGATTTGTTTTGGGCTTTTTCTTTAAAGGCAACTCATAATCAATACTTATTTAAATATTTGCATATTTTACTTTAAATCATGTAGTAAAGTAAACTAGTAAAGTAGTTAAATCAACTGAGTAAAGTTGTATCTGAGAGTATTACATGTGGCGCCATTTGCTAACTGTCTTTCTATTTGCAGGCTACACATAAAGGTCACAGGTGTATTGTGAGATAAGCCCATGAAAAGGCATATGCAAACTTATAGTTCCAGCCCCTATTTCCATTGTGTTTAATCTTGTATATCAAATATGCATCCTAGAAAAGACTTTATCTCATTCAGTACAGAGATCCCTTAGGTGCACGATAAGGACACCAATACTAGTTAATACAAAACATCAGAAACAAATGCATCACATGTAAAAGTTGTTTTATTTCACTACATACAAGTAAACCAAAATCAGGTTCATCACACGCAAATATTTACAGAGGTTTCCCCATATATTCAAGTAACAAGAAAAATAATAAATATGGTAAACAGGTTTGAAAAATCTCAGAGAAAACTGAACAAAAATGTCATGCGAGTCGCATTATAGTCTTAAAAGTGCAGAAGAGAATGAACATGAATGAGTTTATTTATCCGGCTCAAATAAAACTGATACTGACTTGTAAGATACGTGTTGCATTTTTCTCATTTGGAGAGTACACTTTTAATTAACTTTCCTTCCAATTTAATTTTTTTCCCTTATGAGATGACAGTTGATGCAGACTGCAAGGTGCATCTGCACCTTTGCACTCCTTCTGAATTAATTTTCTGCTCCATGAACATAATGACAAACGGTGCCAATTTTTGATATATCAAGATTCCAAGCACAGAAACATCAGTACCTCTTTGGTTTATGTTTAAATTGCAGTACCACAGTTAACCTACCTAAAGAGTCATAAAGACACTGAAACTACTGATTTGTATGACACGCAGGTATTACAGCACAATATTGCCAGACTCATTACAGTTTTCTCTAAAATGAGGTGAACGAATGTAAAAGCTATACATCTCAAGCTTAACAGGAAATCAATGCTTAAATTCAATTTAGTGTGAATTTCTTCAAACACAGATTCACAGTAATAGCATTATTCTTTTCTTTTAATTGGAAGAAACATCTGCCAACAATACAGTTTATAGAGAAAAAGATATGATCAAAATGGATCACTGACTTTCAAATCAAGTCTTTTTTGTATAATATAACCAGTTAAATGCATTTTCTATTACTCCATATTCACAGTATTTTTTATTTGAATTTAAATTTTTTTTTTAATTCAGCTCCATCAATAACTTAATGAGAGCTGCAAACAGAAGCTACTGTGAATGAAAAAAAATAAGATAAGGATTAATTATCCAAACTAGAATGGAATGGGGTATTAAAACGTAAGTCAAATAATGCAGTTGTTTATCAATTACACAAGGAAATGATGCTAACTATAGCCATGCATATAAATCCTAACTATACAATAAATGATGCACATAAATAGGCACACAACAGTGACCATACTAGTGTTTTCTTCATTTCACTACCATCTGACATTGAACAGAGGAAATAAATTCATTGGTAATGTTAGATGTCATCTTGCTCTGTGCATTGAAATCTGCATACAAAAAGCTGGCTGTTCATACATGGGGCAATTTGCACAGTGCATTCCAGTCAAATTTCTACACTACGTTTTCTCAGCATTCACAATAAGAGGAAAAAACTGTTTGAGAGTATAAATGCAGAAGATACACAGAGAAATTTGTACAAAAGCATAATAAATACAGCTTCGATATTAAAGCACTGCTTCACAAAGGTACTAACTGTAAGGCAAAATAACTATTGAGTTTTGGAATTTCAGGTGGAGTTCTGATCATTAAAATGTCTATGACAGGCCTCAGAGATTACAGCATTTACCATGCCAATGAACATTCGCCATCTTTTTTTTTAATTCTAAACATGAAAATAAAATGCTAAAATATCAACCTCTAGCAAACATCAATAGGTAAACAGACTGTTACAGGAAGTGCAATGGCCAATCAGTTGAGGTTGGTAAAAACAAATCTACAGCCCACTTTGCCCTTTATGAATGGTCATATTATTTCACAGTGTTAAAATTGGAGATGTTCTCACAGAACCATGGGAGTCATATTAGCTTATAATGTGTCACTAAAAATGTGTGTGGCATTCAAATCAAAAGTTTGCAATGGATTCCACTCAAAAAGAAACACTGTCAAGATTCCTGTTGAAGAATTACCCATTTAAATTCAATTCCAGCAATCTCGTGTGCCTCACAATTGAGGGTCTGTGATTGCACTTTTGTGGAATTTCATCATGTAGTAAATGATATCCATCGTGTCTTACTATAATCAAATTCAAATGCATTTCCAATATCAAATTGCTATTTCATTGGATACAAAAGCAATCTTTTATGGTAATGATACTGAATGTGCACCAACCATTTAGAAGTTTGGGGTTGGTAATACTTTTTAAAGGGGTCCTATTATGCTTTTTCACTTTTTGAACTTTAGCCAGTGTGTGGTGTGTATGTTTGGGTGTAAAAAACATCTACAAAGTTACAAATCTCAAAGTCCACTCCAAAGGGAGATATTTAGTTTTTTAAAAATCCTTTTTCAAGAACTGCAATGAAACGACTCGTTTGGACTACAGCGTTTGTTTTCCAGAGGCTATTATGTCACAACGTAAGTCCAGTCTACTGAAATTCAATTCGTTGGCGGGTGGGGGATTCGCCTAACTTTAGCCATGTATTATGGACGGCCGCTTTTGGGATGCTTCAGCGAGCCGCAGGTCGGCTCGTTTAAAAGCAAACTTTAACTAAAGGGTCCGCGAACTGCTCCGGTAGCCGTGCTGAAGCTGCGCTGTTCACGTGTGTTGTACAGAGGGTCCAAACCAGTCTATGGTCCAAACACACGCAGATCCGCGACTGATGTAAACACGAACACTGACTAGTGATCATCCGTGGACGCGTCGGCGCCTTGTCGTAGACGTGCAGTGTGTGTTAAGAGTGTAGATAGCTTCACTAGCCTTATGGTTTCGGGCATGCAAATAATTAAATACATTAGCACAATAATGATAATATCACGCATCCGCGATCTCGCATGCTGACGATAGGACCAACAATAGCGTATTATTTACTCACCCTTCATGCATGATCCTAGGTGTATATGACTTCCTTCTTTCAGACGAATGCAATCGGAGTTATATTAAATCAATTCTGGCACTCATAGAACAGCATAGACTGAAAATACGTTGATCCATAATAAAAAAGTGCCTCACATGGCTCCGGGCCGGTCGGTAAAAGCCTCCTTTAGCGATCAGATGTGTTTTTGTAAAAAAAAAAAAAAAAAATCCATATTTAAAACGTAAGAATCACTTTAATCTAGTTTGCTGCTTTGGGAAGGGGCGCAGCAGGGCGGAACCATAGGGCGGAACGTGGTCTACGCTGTTTGCCAATCGCAACGCCGTGGGACTGCTGACCAATCACAATACATTTGGTTTTTCGGAAGGTGGAACCCGGAACTAATCAAGCCGTTTGTGCCAGCCTGGGGAGAAAGCTATTGTAATAATGTAAATTATGTGAAAAATAATGCGTTTTTCGAACAACAAAGCATGACAGCATGTTCAAGTACACCCCAAAAACAAAATAAAGACTTTGTAAAGGAGCATAATATGACCCCTTTAAGGTCTTCGTAAGAAGTATGTTATATTTACAAAGGATGCATTTATTTGATCAAAATACAGTAAAGACAGTAATGTGAAATATTATTATAATTTAAAGGAACACTCCACTTTTTTTGGAAATAGGCTCATTCTCCAACTCCCCCCGAGTTAATAAGTTGATTTTTACCGTTTTGAAATCCATTCAGCCGTTCTCCTGTTCTGGCGATATCACTTTTAGCATAGCTTAGCATAGATCATTGAATCCTATTAGACCAATAGCATCACGTTCAAAAATGACCAACGAGTTTCCATATTTGTCCTATTTAAAACTTGACTCTTCTGTAGTTATATAGTGTACTAAGACCAGTGGAAATGCAAAGCTGCGAGTTTCTAGGCTGATAAGATTAGGAACTACACTTCCATTCCGGCGTAATAGTCAAGGAAGTTTGCTGCTGTAATATGGCCGAAGCAGGCGGAGTATTATCAGAAATGAGTTCCCAGCTAGTTTAGCATTTGCACATGTGCTGCGTGGTATTACTGCTCCTGCTTCAGCCATATTACGGCACCAAACTTCCTTGACTATTACGCCGGAATGGGAGTTTAGTTCCTAATCTTATCAGCCTAGAAAACTGAAGCTTTGCATTTCCACCGGTCTTAGTACACGATATAACTACAGAAGAGTCAAGTTTTAAATAGGACAAGTATGGAAACTCGTTGGTCATTTTTGAACGTGATGCTACTGGTCTAATAGGATTCAATGATCTATGCTAAGCTATGCTAAAAGTGATATCGCCAGAACAGGAGAACGGCTGAATGGATTTCAAAACGGTAAAAATCAACTTATTAATTCGGGGGGAGTTGGAGAATGAGCCTATTTCCAAAAAAAGTGGAGTGTTCCTTTAATATAACTGCTTTCTATTTAATTATATTTAGTGGTTCAAGCACGTAGCCCCATTGTAATTGTTGGAATAGCCAAGGATCAGCAATCTCCACGTAAATCTGATCAGACACACCAAACCATAAGTCATTGTGATGTAAATCTTGGAGGGATGGTAGTACTCACATCATCTATAATGTCACCATGGCTTTGCCCCAATCGGCTACAGCGATCAAAAGTACGAAATTGTCGTTGGAATCCTTGGACAAAACACACGCCTACTATTGCCCATTCTGAACCAAACCAATACTGCAAAAACGTATACATATCATACGATAGACCTCATCCGGAACAACTTTGCCTCTAGAACCACTGCTGTCAATCAAACCGTCTGTTAAAAATTATGGAGAAAATGTAAAAAACCTACTCCTGCTTTTTTGCTCAAACTGAAAAAAAAAAAACCCTCAATAATTAGGTCAATAATTATTAAAAAAAAATGCTGAAATGTACCCTTTGGGAAGCTATAACGGTGTTGTTTATAAAAGGAGCCTGTCCAAACATACCCAAAAGCCTATAAAGCATAAATGATTTTATGATTTATCATGATTTAGATGGTTACAGGCTTGATAAATGACATATAATGTCTTTTTTCATGTGTTTAAATGCCTTAAAGTGCTTGAACCCCCGGTAATCACTGCTTGCAGCTATATTGTAAAATGTAATTTATTCCTGCGATGGTGAGTTCAAAAGAACAAAATTTATTTGAAACAGAAATCTTTCACATCATAATGAATGCATCCCTGCTGAATGAAAGTATAATGTTCTTTCAAAAAGAATCTTACTGACCCCAAACTTTTGAACACTAATGTACCAAAGATACTTCATCTTCTTGAAAGTGATGTTTTAGCAGTATGTTTGAAACACTGCAACATCAAACATGACATGAGCACTGCTACGTTTTTTGTACCACACCATGGTTCGCCATGGACAGGTAATCAACATCTTCTCACTTCTC
Source organism: Garra rufa (assembly GCF_049309525.1). Lineage (NCBI taxonomy): Eukaryota > Metazoa > Chordata > Actinopteri > Cypriniformes > Cyprinidae > Garra > Garra rufa. Next base: position 46,152,675 of record NC_133363.1, on the reverse strand, counting down.
CCCGATATCAAACTCACCATAGGTGAGTGCATTTAGCCACTCTCTGGCATGTTTGTACCATTATATCACTCCAGCCACAGCAATGTACTTACAGACTTCTTCACTCTGAAATTTCATGTTGAACAAAATAGAGTGTAGAAGGGCAAGATGGGGGAAGAAAGAGTCGATGACAAAGTAGTGTGTTGTATGTCTTGGATATCCTTTCTCCACTACTAGTGCAGCACAGAGGCCCATGGAGCCAAAATAGGTCAGAACTTCTAACCTTGAGGCAAAAAGGTGCAACTAGCTCACTATCTAAGTCTTACTTTTGAATCAACTTGCTCTAATGATTGATTCCTAAACAGAATGGTCCCATCCCAGTCCTTCTCCACCAACCTCTTTCCCCCATGGTCTTCAGTCCTGAGTATTGAGGACTCCCTCTTTACTGGAAGACCTCCAGCGGCTGGGGGTTGCTGGGCTCGAGGGAACTGCCGAAGATCCAGAAAGTCTTTGTATTGAATCTCAGGCCTGATCATGCGTAGACAAGCTTCCCATGTGGCGTTGTCTAGTCCTGACTGCAACTCGTAACCCAAGATCTTCACTAATCCACTCTGGAAAGGGCGAATGTTCTTGTCCCGGATGCGACTGGCCTCTACTGGGCGGCCGCCGTCACGCAAACAGATGCGAGTGAGAACCTCCCGTTTGGTCCTAAGCAAGGCCACCTCAGACTCCATGCGGCCACGTCCGAAGCGCTCTACTTCCTGCCAGAAAGTGAGATTAAAAGCTTGGTAAAGGTGCCAGTCGAGTGCGTTCCATTCACGTAATTTTGATCTTTGCTTGTCTGTTAAAGCCAACGGGGCTGGAGCTGCAGCCTTGCCCACCCATCCTGATCTTCCACTGGACATTTGTTGCCTGGCGTTTAAGCTAAAAGAAACCACAGCATCTATCGGCCAGCACAGAGCGTGGCGGAGCAATACCATAGATTGGTCGAAATACTCTGAGATAAGGATGAGCTTGAAGTTCCGACGCACTGCTGCCACACCGCGCTTGACCAGCGCAAGGCTGAAGTTGGAGGTATGATCCAGACCAAAATCAAACCACATCAGGTTGTGGGCATAATGGTTGTTGCGCAGTCTAGGGTCGTAGTACTTATAGGGGTTGTCTGCAAAATCACCCAGTCCTTTGGCACGCCTGAAGGCTGGGGCAACGTTTTTATAGTAGGCATAAGAGGATTCAGCTAGCGCCACAGGGTCTCGAAGGATGGAGAAATAGAAGGTGTCAGCTGGCATGACCTTCTCAACCTGCATTAAAAGTAAAAAAGAGAAGGACGTAAGAAAACATTTTTAGTCTTGTAACTAAAAGCAAATATTGAACATAAATGCTCATAGAAGATTTCTAGAGTTTTTCTGCTTATGTTTTTGACTAGAAGAAAATAAAGGTGTTATACAAGTAATATTAAAATTTCAATTAGTTAGTGAAGGACAAAAATGTCAAAAATAGCTGCAAGCATCAATCACAAGAATTTGATAAGAAAATAATCTGCATGATTATTTGGTATTTATTATTAGTGAAAACATAAACATACTTATTGTAGCAGTGCCTAGTTGCAGCTTTTTTGCAGTTTGATGCCCAAACAGGCCAGAAAAACAATATGAAAGGGTTAGTTCACCCAAAAATTAAAATTAGCCCATGATTTACTCACCCTCAAGGTATCCTAGCTGTATGTGACTTTCTTTTTTCAGTCGAATCCAATCGGAGTTATATTAAAAATTGTCCTAGCTCCTACAAGCTTTATAATGACATTGGACAGTTGTTTCTGTTTAACAGTCCAAAAAGAGTCCAATAAATTGCATCCATCCATAATGCTCCACATGGATTTGGGGGTTGAATAAATGCCTCCTGTAGCGTATCGATGCTTTTTTGTAAAAAAAAAAAAAAACATCCATATTTAAAGCGTAATAATCACTTTTAGCTTGCGCTAACTATCGTATGTGCAAGCCGTTCCAGGCGGATGACATAGGACATTTGTGTTGCATATGCACCGCTGATCTTGTAAAAACTAATGTTTGTTCACAGGAGCAAAGGAAGCAAAGTTTCCTTACTTTAGCAAAGGAAAACCTCTTGGCTCATACTGAAATCATCTAACATTTTTCTTTACAAATCCTCTGTTTGTACTTAAATTGAACCCTTCTAAGTTCATGAAATATGCTCTATTTTATTCTTCTGTAATGATTCTTAAAATATCAAGAGAGTTTTTTGCTATTGCAGCAGTTAGAGATCCATCGATATATATGTCCGGGTCGCTAAAGACCCGAATATGTAATAGTGATTGGCGAAACAGTCATGCATTTAACGGTCAAATATGGATATTTTTCTTACAAAAGCGCATTGATTCACTGCAGGAGGTCTTGTGGAGGAGGAACCATGTGGAGCACTTTTTTTTATGGATGGATGCACTTTATTGGACTTCTTTTGGAGTGCTGAACAGAAACATCCGCCCACTGCCATTATAAAGCTTGAAAGAGCCAGGACATGTTTAATATAACTTCAATTGGATTCGACTGAAAGAAGAAAGTCATATAGACCTTGGATGCCTTGAGGGTGAGTAAAACATGGGTTCATTTTCATTTTTGGGTGAACTAACCCAAGTAAATCAATTTTATTGGTTGGACCCCCAAATAACTTATTAAATCTGTATAACCAAACTGTGATTTACAACAGCTCTGTCTGAGAAAATGCCAGCTATCGTATGCTTTACCTCTGGTCTGTTGAACCGCATATGATTTCCCATAATGTCAAATTCTGCCACATGAGGGCCTCTGTATCCTTTCACCCTCTGGGCAATAAAGGGCAATGGGTAACCAAACTGATACCCCACAGGCAGGGCAAATTTAAGGCCCCGTTCCTCTCCAAAGCGATAGAGCAAATTGAGAACGGTGCTGCTCGCCGTCTTGTGAGTCTTCAGGAACATGATGTGGATGTGGGGCTGACAAGACCCCAGAGATTCTCCTTGGGAATTCTCAGAGGAAAGAGCGTAGAGGGAATGAGGTCTCTCTGGCTGCATCCAGCTAATGTAGAGAAAGAACAAATGATAACAATAAAACGAAAATAAATCTCTCGTTCCTCTCGATATACCAAGAAAAATGATAACATGAACAGTGAAATGAAAAAAAGAAATTAAACAAGACAGACAGGCCTTGTTACAGATAATTAAACAAGAGTGATACTTAGGATAAAGAGATTAAGGAAGTAGAGAATAAACAACTTCAAAGAGAATGGGTTAGAATAGATTACCCTCAAATAATGAATTCAGTGATATTCTGAGAAAGTTTCATGCATAATCACTTATTATTGCTGAGAGGCACATTATATGTTATTAGAATGAATCCTGGGTTATATTTTTAACCCAAATGCTGTTGAGTCATTTTATTGGGTTATTTTGAAAATTTTTAACCCAGGTGCTGGGTAGTTTTTCTGTAACTAAGCTGCTGGGTTATTTTTCTACCCAGTCGCTGGATTAAGCCCGTCTCTGACCAAACAACCCAGCTACTGAGGTATAGTTAGTGCGCAGGCTTTTTGCATCCTCTACAGGAGAGAGCGATTCTCAGCTTGCTGATTTGGTGCACTTCCTCTGCAAAATAAAGGTTTGTATACATTTTATTTCATTTATAAAGTCTTTACTGTGTTATAAATTACATTATTTTATACAACGCAACATACAAGGACGAGATGTCAGTCAGCTAAATCAGCAGCCCATCACCGACTCAGATTTCGGCGACACACCAGCACGAGAATTAGCACTGTTTCGGTGATTACAGAGAATGGTTGAATACACTTAAATTAAAATGCTACTTTTAAATGTTACATTTAAAATAATTTAAACATTTAAATAGTTGGGTTGTTTTTAACCCAGCACTTTTTTAGTGTACAAGAATACTGTAAGATGTTAATATACTGTATAAAAGAATAAATACAAATAGTACTCTTGACTGGTTAAATTGTATTTCTTAAAGAGATATTTTACCCAGAATTTCTTTTATCATTTACTACTCTTATGTCCTTTTAAACCTGTTTGACATACTTTTCAAACGATCTTCTTTTGTGTTCATCAGAAGAAACAAGGCCTTACACGTTTGAAACGACATAAATATGAGCAACTGACAGAATTTACATTTTGAGGATTTTCTGAGAATTTCCTTTGCAGAAAAGCCTGCCACAGATGATTTTTAACAATGGGTGTTAAATGACAAAACTATGTAAACAAGCAATGTGCTGTATAAGAATGCAGTACAAGATAACAAGATTAAGGCACGTATCTAAAAAGCAATGAAGATAAGAATGGCAACATTTTCTCACCTCTTGTTGAAGATGACTCCCAGAAGTTGTCCTGCAAAAGCGATGACAACAAATACCAGGAGTGCTTTCCATATTGGCCCCAGCCGATAACATCCCAGCCACCGCATTCTCCTACAATCAAGAGGAGAGCGGTTAGCCTCAGTCGTGAAATTGTTTAACAAAGAAAAAGATTGAGATGTTCATTAACATAGCATGAAATCCTAAAACTCCAACCAAGGGACAATAAAGGGGAAGAATGTGAGCATGTGAAATGCCGTGATTGGAAAAACAAAAGTGACAATATGAAAAAGAGTAGTGTCAGAAAATGGAAGACATGCAATATGACAAGAAAATAGAAGAGACGAACAAGCAGGTGTATCTGTTGTCAGATCAAATCCACATATAAAATAAACACACACAAAAGCTTGAAGGCTCTTGTTAGAAACTCTTTTTCATGCTTGATGCCTCTTTTATGCATCAGCAACCTAGACACTCTGCCACACAGGCTTTGATTAGGCGAATAGACTTTTGTGTAATGCTTTACACATTTACGTTTGCATTAAACGGGTGCAGAAGACAATTAAGGGACAGAATAGATGCCAAAAAAACGGCCTGTTTGCATACGGTTGCTTAGTCTTGCTGAAAAGGGTGTTGCAGAATTCGCTCGGACAAAGACAGACAGCCGCTGTCATAAATCACAGATTGCACCTAGCAGTCAGTGCCAGTCGCCGCTCTGAACCTGACACACTTACCGAGCTGACCGTCTGAAAACCATGATAAAACCCGGCCGGTATCACTATAGATCGGCGCTTGGTAACATCCACGGTGCATCTCGGCCGATGCCTTTCAAATCTGCCCGACGACGTCTGTGTAATATAAGTGCTCCATCCGCGCATACATGGTCAGACAACACAGCGCCTGCACGATTGCAGTCAAGTGCGTTAAATTCCCAGTCTGCTTGACGTGCATTTGTTTCGCTTCAGCTTCTCTAGGACCGGTAGATTTAAGCGGAGAAAAGAGACTGCTTTGTGTTTTTGACGAGTGTGGGCGGGTGTTTAGGGACCAGTCTGCTGCTATGCGAGTCGAAGCCTGACGTCAGACCGGCTCTTTGCTTACAAGCACTAAATACAGATTCTCAGAAAAAATACGCGCGGACGTGATTGAAAGCGAAGCATAAAAGTAATCAGCACATCCATCATCATTACCGTGAGATTTCCACGGTACTCCCCCATGTTAAATTCCTGTTTTATAGCATTGTTAGAAGTACACATACAATGTTTTTTGTTGTGAGGCCTGTAAGATAAACTATTATTTTTCATATAATTGACTAGCAAAATAGCTAGATTCTATTATAGTATAATATTATAGTGTAATATTATTGTTTTTCATCTATCTGTTTTTTTATCTGAGGCCAAAAGTTAACATACACCTTGCAGAATCTGCAAAATGGTATTTATTTGACCAAAATAAGAGGGATCATGCAAAATGCATGTTATTTTTGATTTAGTACTGTCCTGAATAAGATATATTACATTAAAAAAAATACATATAGTCCACAAGAGAAAATAATAGTTTAATTTATAAAAATGACCCCGTTCAAAAGTTTACATACGGTTGATTCTAATACTGTGTTGTTACCTAAATGATCCACATACTGTTTTGTTATTTTTGTTTAGTTTTTTGTCTGTGTGTTTAGTGATAGTTGTTAATGAACGGTTAAATTGTCTGCTGTTCTTCAGAAAAGTCCTTCAGGTCCCAGAAATTCTTTGGTTTTTCAGCATTTTTGTGGATTCCTTCCACCAATGATTGTGATTTTGAGATCCATTTTTCACACTGAGGACAACTGAGGGACTCATATGTAACCATTACGGAAGGTTCAGACACTCACTGGTGCTCCAGAAGGAAAACGATGCATTAAGTGTGTAATCTTTTGAACAGAATGAACATGTGCACATTTTTCTTATTTCAGAAGCTACAAAAGATATTTTGTATGTTTCCTAGAAGACAAAATAAGTTAAATGCTCTTAATGCATTGTGTTTCCATCTGCAGCATCAGTGAGTAAACCTTATGTAATAGTTGCATATGAGTCCCTCACTTGTCCTCAGTGTGAAAAGATGGATCTCAAAATCATACAGTCATTGTTGGAAAGGGTTCAAATACACCAAAATGATGAAAAAAACATTTGTGGGACCTGAAGGATTTTGTTGAACAACAGTGGCCTCATGCAGAACACAGTGTCAGTAATCTGATAATAGTATATTGTAGTGTTTTTGCTTATTTTAAAGTCACAATGTAATGTAAGTGAAAACAAGTGAAACAGATTAGAAAAATACAAAAATGAATTAAATAAAGGCAGCTTGAAGTCGATTGTGAAAAATATGTTGCATTTATGCGGATTAGACGACTGGAGAAGCATATATCATCAATTCCAAAACCAATAACTATAAGTTAAATGAAAATCTCCTTCAAATTTGTTCAAATAAACTCATAAAAGTCAAATTGTCATGAGTTGGACATCACATTGCATTGTGTTCAGTGTTGCCAAGAGCGAGGACAATGCAACAAAGAGATGTTGCAAAGCAGAAAACATTGGCATGCAATAAAAAGATGTAATTAACTAACACCCCCTCACCACATGAAATCTAATAAAACTGCGAAACTGCTTCAGGGATTCTTGGGATGACAAATAGCTCTAGATAGAGTCAATAACACTCAATAATGTAAGCAGTTTCAAAAAGCTCATAAACAATTCACTTAAGGAAGGCCCTGCTCTACCTTGTATTAAAGTCTCTTGTGACCACTCGATCAAAATGTTGTTAAAAAAAAAGGATTCTGATGTCACCACATAAACATACAATATCAGTGCTTGTTAAAAAAGCAAATCAAATTGGCATTACATCCAAAATTACACATTATTTTTTATATCCCCCTAAAGGTATGGAGTGAAATGCTTGCTGTTAAATTTGTCAAGCACCTGTATTACCTGAAACGTAACAGCTGTCATTGCCTCAGGCGCAAACTTTACCCTGAACTACAAATTGATGCAAGCAGACAAATGGTTCTTGCGCAATTTACACATTTTCTAGTGAAATCTGAGATTGCTTGTATGTTATTGTAGATTAAGGAACAAGTAACATTCGGATATGTTTATAGCTAGAAAAGAACATACCAAGACACACATTTCACTGTGTGAATTTCAAAAAGGCAGACATCAGGTTTACATTTCCTGCATTTGGTTTCCTGCCTTGCAAAAACTAGACAAATTTCATTTATTGGTTTGACCACTTATACCTCAGTGGAGATATTAATGTTCTAAATCTTTTTTGGTGCGAGTAAAAGTAAACAGGCTTGAAAATTTACTATGTATAAAAAATACTGGACACACAACTAGATATGGATTACTTAATAGACATGCCTTCTGCAATTAGATGCGGGAACAGTGCCGCTAGAGCAAAAGTGTTAGATCTGACCTTCATGCCAGGAAAATTATACATATAGTCTGTTTATCATCAGTAGACATCCGTTAAGAGTAGGTCTTGTCTGTAACCCAAAATCAGTTAATAAGACAGTAATAAAGTCTTCTGTTAGCCTGAGAGGATGACAGAGGAAGCCATGAATTAGCAGAAAGCAGAAGACAAACTTCTTCAATCCTCTTCTAGTAAGTAAAGAACACAATGTTGATTCTGATTTAAAGGGCACATATCATCATGACATATCCCCGGTGCATCTACCAACCTAAAAAATGTAATTAAAAAAAAGGACAGCCCAGTGACTTTATTTTGGTAAGCCTTTCTCTGCAAGCATGTGAAAAAACAAGCCGCTCAGATTTTGCTCCCCCTGTGACATAGGAAGGAGATCTTATAATATTATCGCACCTTAATTTGCACGTTTACATTTACGGTGCTGAGTCTTTCTGTGTATTTGACAGTTTAAGCGCAATAAGACATGAAATAGAACTTAGTTTAGTACTCACTTGCCATGTGACACGCTTTCTGTGTGCGTGGTTCGGATGCGTGTGTTTAGAAAACCCTATATCAGTAGTTTAAACTAATATGGCTTTAAAACCCATGATATCAGCATGTTAGACATTATAATCAAAACCAAACGTTTTTTAGCAGAGTAGCCGAGCTATGAGCTGTAAAGGCACAGCCCTATTCTGGAAAAGGGGTGGATAGCAGCAGCTCATTTGCATTTAAAGAGCCATGCACGAAAACAGTGCGTTTCTGCTTCCTCTCACAAAAGGCATTTTTTTAATTATATAATAAACTATCTTTGGGGTATTTGAAGCTGAAACTTCACAGACACATTCTGGGGACACATGAGACTTATATTACATCTTGTAAAAAGGGGCATAACAGGTGTCGTTTAAGAAAAAAAAATAGTCTCTTCTTCACATTTACTCAAAGAACCACAAGTTTATTGTTGCAATATCTCTATGTACTCTGTGATAATCAACTGTCTGAATATAAAAATAGAATAGCAACCATGATTCTGATTGTTGACACTTCACATAGTAATGTGGTTTGGTGGTTGGCTGAAGCCTGCATAGTAGTCACTTCCCCTATGTTTTTTCACTGCACGCTGCTGAGAATGCAGTAAATCTGATGACAAGCTGTCTGTAGCCTGAATTATGTGCATGAAGGTACTACTATCTATAATTTACATATTTTGATGGCTTAAAACGGGGGTCGTCAACTGGCAGACCGTCCATGCGGACCGTGAAAGCTTTTGACATATTTAAATAAGAAAATGCCAAACGCTAATTTCTAATAAATAAATTTATATCAAGCACACCAGGGTCAGCGTTTGGGTACAATCTTCCGTGCAGTCATGAGAGCAGAGATCGGCGCATTGTGTACAGACAGATGTAGCTTTCACTGTTATTCAACTGCGCAATATGTTAAAGTGAAAGTAAAAAAAGCGCTTTCAGTATCTGACGTGCACATTCTCTCAGAGACAATGATAGACGAATATACTTAATATGCTGATATTAATTTACTTCCCTAATATTTCACAGTGGGAAAAAATAAAAAGAACGTATTTTGTGTAGGCTGAGGGTTGTTTTTGAAAGTCTGTGTTTAAAATAATTAATTTTCATTGATGACTGCAGTATTATTAGGGGTTAAGAAAGTCTTAATTATGATTTCAGGTTGTCTTAAATGTGGGGACTAAAAGGCAAGAATTGCGATGAAACTTTATAAGGCTATCCATTGAATAAAAATGAGCGCTGCACGTTTCAAAGTCAGCTGCGGCGCTGCTTTGTGTACCATTCTGATAGCGCCTCCTGCTGGAAGAGAATGATCTGACATTTTTAATCAGCTCGTATCAATCTTCTGTTGTCAAAAAGACCAATGTCAAAATCAGTCCTAGTTTTAGGCAGCAAACACGTAGAGTTGTAAATGTGAACTGATGGATCGACAAGATCATGTGTTATACAAATTTAAACAATTAAGGCAGTAAAATATGTATATGTTAATTAATATAATACTTGATTGACAATAATTGTTTAAAATAATATACGAATTGATACTTTTGACTCTTGAAGGCTGGAATGTGAAGTTTATAATTTAAGAAATCTTTTTTGTTTTGTGAAACCTGAATTGTAAATCATGCTTTTTACAGTCATTTTAATTTTTTTTTTTTTTTTTGGTTCAGGTCTTCAAAAAGGTATTTAAATGTCTAGAATTTAAGCTAAAATATACTGCAGAAACTCTGGTCTCGCAGAAAACATAAATAGTTTTTTATATATAATTGTCCGGACCTCGGCTGGTGAGCAGGGTTCAATACTGGACCTCTAGCCGTTTTAGTTGAAGACTGGCTTAAATATAAATGCAAATTTTGGTTTTGTTTAAGGACCCAGATTTAGCAAAATGTTGATTATGAAATCTAACAAAATGTGAGCAGGGTTCATTACTGGACCTCTAGCCGTTTTAGTTGAAGACTGGCTTAAAATATAAATGCAAATTTTGGTTTTGTTTAAGGACCCAGATTTAGCAAAATGTTGATTATGAAAATCTAACAAAATGTGAGCAGGGTTCATTACTGGACCTCTAGCCGTTTTAGTTGAAGACTGGCTTAAAATATAAATGCAAATTTTGGTTTTGTTTAAGGACCCAGATTTAGCAAAATGTTGATTATGAAAATCTAACAAAATGTGAGCAGGGTTCATTACTGGACCTCTAGCCGTTTTAGTTGAAGACTGGCTTATAATATAAATGCAAATTTTGGTTTTGTTTAAGGACCCAGATTTAGCAAAATGTTGATTATGAAAATCTAACAAAATGCACTTAAAGTTAAACATTTACCCCCGGTTTCAGAGACAAGGCTTAAGCCTAGTCCTAGATTAAAATGTAAATCTGAGCTGTTTCAACTGAAATAAAATTGCACTGATTGATTTTAAAATATATCAGTGCCTTTGTTTTGTCTCAAGATGCACACCAGTAATGTTTTTTTCTAAGCATGTTTATAAAAATTACTTAAATGTCCTCATTGAACTATGGCCTAATCCTGGCTTAGTCTAAGCCCTGTCTGTGAAACCGGGCCTTATTGTTTATAATATTTACAACAAAAAATGCATAGCCAGAAAATACTTTTTAAATTGTTTGCATGTGATGTGTTCAGATCCCATTCTAGCGTGTCTTAATCGTTTGCGCATTTTGGTTTCTAAAAGTCTCATTAGGTTTAATGGTTTCATTCTCTCTGCATCTGATATTTCACTGCACAAAACACATTGTAGTTGGAACAAAACATTTTATCCTAGCTGAAAGTGAACCCGTATTTAATGTAGTGTGGGTCTTTTTACATTTTCCTTAGTTTTGTTTGTGGCTTTTTGAGGATGAAGACATGACATGCAACCTGACCATGATGGAATTTACCTAAATTGTCTGCTTTTATGCACAGCTTTTGACATCAACAACAAAAGGTATGTGAAGCGTTTTCTTTTCCCTTTTAAAACTTGATATGTTTATTTATATTGCTTTCCTATACATGATATGTAGTTGCATTTTATTAATTGTATTCAGCATTTTGCTGTCTAGGAACCTAGAACAGATGTGCAACCAATTTTTGAGTTTTCTACAGGCTGACCTACTGAATTATGTTGACTTAAGCTAGTCCTTTACAAGCATGCCTATATATAGACTT